>NC_024796.2:25157801-25457801 GCF_000309985.2 Brassica rapa
TTTCTAAATCTTTATTTATTTTCCTTCACTTTTTTAATTTATGAGTTTTTTTTGTTAAATTTTTTGATTTTATTATTATTTTGTTTATTTATTAATTAAATAATTATTTTTAAAAAAAAAAACTGTTTTTAACCTGTTCAGTAGGTCATTTTTCTTCTTTGAAGGTTTTTTATGATAAAAATGTCACTTTGAAAGTTAAAAGTGTTAGTGAAAAAACTTCAAGGTTTAAAGTGCTAGTAAGTGACACTTTCAAGGTTTTTTATGCGATTTTCCTCTATCTAATATATATAAAAATTTTAATCAGCTAAATGTCTTCACGGTACGTAAAACCCTTCTAAATAACAAAAGAGAGAGACAAATATTAAAGTTCAATGTTAACAGTAATATACTAAATACTGTCGTACTATATCATATTCTTCTTTACTTATGCTGATAGTACTATATCAGATTTAAGTTTTAACCATTTAAACTCGACAAACTTTTTTGTAACGATCGTGAAGTAGCTGTCATACTAAAGAACCTGTCGGCAAGAGAGGCCAAGCGGAAAAAAAAACTTTAAAGCCTATCAACCTCTTAGTTTTATTCACAAACACATAAATATATATACACTAAAGATTTATTTTCATAAACTAAACGTGTCAATGCCTGAAAAAACGTTAATTTACTTATTTCTTTCTTTTGATGAACAATATCAATATGCAAGTAACAAGACCATAAAATACTAATAGATAGGACTTGGACTTGTGAATGTGCTCTATTAAAGGCATACTTTGTAGGTTATATATAGAATCTTTCAATTATTTCTTTTTTGAGCATAATAAAAACTAGGGACTAGATCTGATGACAGTAATCTATATATGGCAGAAATTTATCTATCTTAAAATCGTATGGAGGAGGCTGAAAGAGAAAAGTTGGAGCATTTTGGTTGGACTAGAAAGAGAGAGAGATATCTTAACTCTCCTTGGAAAAGTACTAGGAATCAATTTTATTTTCTACCAAAAAAGGATGTAGGAAAGAAATAAAACTAAAAATGTATTCCCTGATAACGAAGTAAGAATAAAATAATGACATATACACGATACATGTTTATGTAGAATATATGATATTTTTCGTTCTTTTTTAAAAGGAAAGTTTATGAGGGTTGAAATAAGTTGTGTAAGCTTTTATTTGGCCAAGAATGGCTTAGCATCTACAAAAAATCAACACAACATTATTCTCTTAAAACATTCCAACAAAAGAAGAACCTGAACAAGGTGGTCCACCACCACAACAACCACTACCATCACCTCCTCGGCTCCTCCTCCACCACCCACCAGTCACCGGACAAGAGAGGAAACCAATTCATGCCCTATATATAAAACCAGAATCCTTAAGAGACTATATCTACACTAAACATTTCACTTATATATGCACTCTATCTATGTGTGTGTATAGATAAACCTTATTTAGTTCATCACTTGTGCGTTTCTTGGGGAGAGAGAAAGAGTTGCAAGGATGGGAAGAGGAAAAGTGGAGTTGAAGAGGATAGAGAACAAGATCAACAGGCAAGTAACATTTGCAAAGAGAAGGAATGGTCTGCTTAAGAAAGCTTATGAGCTTTCTGTGCTTTGTGATGCTGAGATTGCTCTTCTCATTTTCTCTAACCGTGGCAAGCTCTACGAGTTTTGCAGCAGTCCTAGGTAATAGAATCTTTAATCCTCTTTTTTCAGATATTTAGGGTTTTGATTCTTAAGGATTGTGGGAGGATATGAAAGCTTGAGTCTTTCTTGATTTTGTTAGAGCTGATGATTGGGGTTTAATTTCTTTTATGACTTCTTGGTTTTATGTACAAATCTGGCTTCTTAAGTGAGATTAAATTACCAAAAAGATGATCATACTATCAGGTTCTTAGATGGTCTAAGATGATGATTAAAGCTAGAGTTTGAATAGAAAAGTAGATGAGATTTGTTTATAGAAGCTACTACTATATATATAATGAAAGCTTTTACATATGAGATTGGATCTTGAAGGGGTTGATCCAATTTTCCAAAGAGACAAAGGATTGACCTCTGGATATACAAAGCTGTAAAGAAACACAACAATACTTTGACTACTTCTTTAAGTTAGTATCTCTTAAGTACTTGTAATAATTATATTAAAGGTAAAGAGACAACTCTGATGATAATCAGTTTCATAAGTTTCTTTTGCGCTTAACAAATATTTTTTTCTGAAACAATTTTAAAACTTTTCCCCTTGCAAACTAATACTGAGATTGATACTGATCTTGATGTTCTTGGTTTTAAACATGGACGTTTTACAATGCTTTAAAGGTTTGTTGTTTTACCCTTTCAAGATATTACTCAAAATGAATTCAAAGTTTGATATGTATAAAAAATCAGTAATAATTTGTATGAATTAGTGGTATGACCAAGACGGTTGAGAAGTATAGAAAACACAGTTATGCAACTATGGATCCAAATCAATCAGCTAAAGACTTGCAGGTACATATTCCCTCTCTCTCTCTCTCTATATATATACATATATATATTTATATATATATAATTATCAAAAGACTGAACTCAAACTTGTAAAATTGTCCGTTAGTTAATTTTCTTTTAAATGGCAGGAGAAGTACCAAGACTACTTGATGCTCAAATCAAAAGTTGAAAGCCTTCAACATTCACAAAGGTACATAGCTTGAATCATCACACATGTTGAAAATTAGATGCCTACTCCAATCACATAAGTCTTGTGGAATTTTTTTCTCTCTAGGCATTTGCTAGGTGAGGAGATAGCTGGGATGGGAGTGAATGAGCTTGAGCAGCTAGAACACCAAGTAGATGCATCACTAAAGCAGATAAGGTCAAGAAAGGTATATACAAAATCTCAACAAATCGACAATTTTATATTCGATTCTTTGATCCTTAGAGAATTTACAACACTACCAAACATTGGCTTTGTTTTATTTCCAGGCCGGGGCGATGCTTGATCAACTATCAGACCTCAAAACAAAGGTACATAAAGAGTCACAGTGTCTTATCATTTCAATACAACACACTCACATATTCATCAATTTACAGGAGGAAATGTTATTAGAGACCAACAGAGATCTTAGGAGAAAGGTAGTGCCATAAAATCTTCTAGCGCAAGAAATTTGAATCACTTTGAGTTCTCTTATAACATGGTTCTCTCTCACTCTCTTGCTACCTCAGTTGGAGGAAAGTGATGCAGCCCTTACTCAATCGATGTGGGGAGCTGCTTCTGCTGGAGAACATTCCCACCAACAACAACAGCAATATCACCAACAACAACAACAACAACAACATCAACAAGGCATGAGCTCTTATCAAGCAAACCCTCCGAGTCAAGAAAATGGTTTCTTCAGGCCTTTACACGGCAATGTAGCATTGCAGATGAGGTATGCAGCATAGAAAAAAATAGTAACGATCCATTGAATTGATTTTCTTCTATGATCAGCAAGATATATCCTAAAATTTGTGTTTCTTTTTTTATCAAACAGTCATTACAATCCTGGTGTGACAAATGCAAGCAACTCAGCAACAACATCACAGAATGTTATTAATGGATTTTTCCCTGGATGGATGCTCTGAACAAAATCATACATATATATGTATACATATGTGTGTTTTATAGATCAGAGATCATTGCTTGTGTCATTTGGTTTTTGCAAGAGAAACATAGTTCATGATTCACAAACTCAGTTATATATAATCAAGGACTGTAAGGTCACACTCCAGATTATTATAACAATAGTTTTGAGCTTTCAATATAATAGTTGTAAGAGAATTCTCTATCTTTTATCTTTTACTAGGGTAGGTCCGGGAAGTTATAATAAAACCTATTTATATTAATTTTATGAAGTATTTTCAGAAATTATACATTAAAAACGATATTATAAACAAATAAATAATGAACAGAATTTTGAGATAATATTGTAACTTTTAATAACATATTCGGTTTGAATTAAGTAACAAAATCTTCATTTTTCTCTATTTTTCAAAGAAGAAAATAGAAATTTTAAATACGTACTACTATATTTATTTAGTTTCAAGTTAAAAAAAAACAATTACACTTATTAATTATTCATGAAAATAAATTGGTCTAACTTCAAGCTAAATCAGTTAAAATATAATAAAATTTGATAAAATAATCAATCTATTTTAAAATACTATAGAAATATTTTAATAATATCATAAATAGTAATTAATTTTCTAATTTAACATGAAATAATGTGTTATTATATATTTGTTTCCGATCATAATTCTATCTTCTTGATTGAAATATTATTTAATTTTTAGTGTCTTACTGGTTATGTTTTGTAATTTATTATAGATTTTGTTGAATTTTGTTTGATAACAAAATTATTTGTTAGTAATTTTTCTCATGCTATTTTAAAATATTGCTTTAAATTAGTATTTTATAAATTAATAAAATAACATACTTCTATAGCATATTTTTACTTAAGTTACATACCACTTCATAACAAATAATTTATTCGAAGAAGTTAGAGTGAAGCAAAACATAATTATACAATAAAGAACTAAAATGTAATGTAACCATTAACAATTTGGAAATCAAGATGATTATTTGTGTTTTTGAACGCATTTTCATGTCATTGGTTCAGACAAAAGAAGGTCCATCGTCACGGCAAACAAAAACTCTTATCATTACTACTTATCAAAATTTTACAAATTTGAAAATATGGCCATTACTTCTGCCTCTTAACTCTAACGAAGAAGAAAGAAAAATGTATACTTGATAATTTGGTCGCCTAGAAAGACTTTCCTGTCACCTGAGGATTATCAAGCAAGATTCAGATTATAATAAGATCCATGGACCATAAAAGCAGCTTACAAATCTATGAAAATGCTGTGAAGCCTCGTAGAACACATACAGATTATAATATTTCAGTTGCAATTTCGGTTTTTACTTATCACAATTTTTAAGGGGTTGTTATTTATTTTCATGGGAAGCACCTTCAAGAAATATTTCCAACCAAAACCTAAACACACAAAATAGTATTTAAAACACAACCAAAAACTCAAAGAACAGAGCAGAAAGCACTGATAGAGAAGGATATCAAAATGGGGGAACCAGCAGGGTATTGGATGAATAAGATAAGGACATATTCAAAGGAAGATCATCTTCGAGCAAATCATTAGATGAAGGAAGTGCTTCTGGTTCTAGAAAGTGATTTGAAGCATAGTAAGAGTCAAAACGCAGAGGAAGGTAGGAATAGTTAAGCTGCACAAGCTAAGAGTGGGAGAAAAGTTAAGATTGTCAATGGGCCTTAACAAATTGTATTCAAGATGACAATATCACTCTTTTCCATGTCACAAAAACATCCATAGGGCAAGGTAATACACGTAACTTATTATATATAGTTATGCAAAAGTTGCATTTAAACCTCCAATTAGAAGGTAACCATTTAGATCCTTCATCAATGAACAATCGAAACAAGAACAGATCTTTGGGGTTTCGAGGGTAATTGGGCCTAAAGATTCTGTTTTGGGTTGTATTCCGCTCTATATTGTCACTTGTGTTTTAGTTTTTCTTTTTGTTTGTCTGTTTTATCCTGGTTTCATATTTAGTAGGTATTTTGAATCGCTTCATAATTTTGGGTCATACTCCACTCAAGCTGGGCACGCTTAATATTGCTGAATCTCTAGCAACTATATGTTTTTGTTACTCGTTCAAAAAAAAACAACTATATGTTTTGTCATGTTAAATAGCTGTAGATGAGACAAACAGAGAGAAACTCAAGGCCTCATGAACAAGTTCATCCGTTGACGAACTTTTGTCAGCTCAAGAAACCTAAGGTAAGATTTTAAATACAAATCAGAGAAACTAATTCACTTCAAAAAAGCTCTTGGCCTAGTACGACTGCTCTGTACAAAAAGAAAAGAATGTAAAGACTTTAATATTTGTTCTTGTGTTGAACAGTTGAACTCTAAGACGCTTTCAACCTGTAAGCTATAAGAAAAAATATGGTTGAACAGTTTATAAAATGTTTGATTTTAACTGTCAACTCGTACGTATATACTGTCTTAATTGTTATTTTTCTTTTAACCTAATCATTAGTTAATCTTATATCATATATCAATCGTCGTACCGGTCATAAGCATTTTTAAAAGATTTGTGTCAACAGACTACTACTTAGTTCTCATAAAAGAAACAGACTACTTACCGTCATTAGCAAAAATACTCAATAAATAAACAGACTACTTACAGTCATTAGCAAAATTATTAAGGCATGAGCAATGGGGATTTATAGTTGGACTAGTTTATTAACTTGTCAATAAAAATAACGAGTTCATATGACAGTTTGCGTATGACGCCGCAAAAGTTATTAAACTAACAATAGAAAATTACTGCAGTACGAATGAACACAATATAACAACAACTAAATTTAAGCATGGGTTTATTAATAAAATTAAAAGAAATGAAATACTTAGAACATTTTATAAGGGAACAAAAAAAAGGTAGAAATGTAGAATTAACTCGAGACATGTATACAAATCCCAATTTCGTTTGGAGATCAGCAATCCTTCCTTTCCTTATTCTTTTCTGCAGCAACGGCGACGTCCGTGACAGCGGCAGTGACGGTTGCGACAACGGCTACGGTGGTAGCCACAACACCAACGGCAGATACTGCTGTACTCACAATGGTACAGACGGCAATTGTCGTACCAACCAAACCAAGAAACCCCATCTTTTAGTATCTTTTAATAGTTTTAATTTATCTTCTAAATTTCCATATGAAAGCAGAGTTCGTTCATGGGATTTATATAGTTGAGTGCTATATTAATGTTTTTTTCTTGGGGTTCGAAAATTAGGTTTACTACTACATTTTACAAGATAAGTTCAATACTCTAGGAGGAGACTGCAAAACATCTTTGAGTTGTAATGTAATGATTATAGAGGAATTGTAACAAGAAACTCTTTGAGAGAGGTGCAACTTAAGAGGCGTGGGAATTTCTATATACTTTTTTAGTATTATTCTCTCCGTTTCATAATAGATGATGTTTTAGAAAATTTTTATTTTTCAAAATAGATGATGTTTTGATATTTTTATGTTATTTTTAACTTTATCAAAAACTTTGTAACCAATTAGAAGTTGTAGTCATTTCTGTAATTAGTTAGATGATTTTTAAATTATATTTTTAAAACTATTTTTTAGAGAAAAGTAAAATTTTTAATCTTTATACAATAAGGAATAATATCATCTATTTTGAAACGGAAGAAGTATCGTATATTGATTAAAAGAAATAATTAATTAGACTACGATTAGTAAGGGTAAAGAAGAACTGAGAGTTAATATTTTCATGATTATAAATATTAAATAGAAGTATAGAACAGATACACCAAAACAAATTTTCGAGTTTCTAAGCAAATTTTGGAGAATCTTGACTGAGTACTAATATTTGAGAGACGAGGAGACATCGTGTGACTCCGAATGGTTTAGTTATTTCCTTAGTTCATACATATTTTATGTACTAGTAATAAAAATGAATATACAAAAAAGGGAATTTATTGCAATGAAAAATTGTTTTGTCTTTTTTATTTATTACTCCTAGTTAGATGAATTACCTAACTCCGTTAATAAATAGTTTGAGAGTTCCGTAACCCAAAATTTTGTTTCTTTTTGGTTTATATTTATAGACTAGTTATACTTCTATTAAGTGTTTATGTCTGACTTTACAAAAATATGAACAATTTGATAGGTAAACTACCTTTTACTTAGATATTCTATTCATAGTGAATATAATTAAGGAAACCACATAAAATTTTAACAGGTAAAAATATGATTTATACTATTACATCATTTGACTATTTACTAGAAAATGGACCAAAATCCTACTTTTCCACGATCCTAATTGACATAGATGTATGATGTATCAATATTGGGCCATTGGCAGTTGGCACATTTGTTTCTCCTTTTGTGTTGATCCTTCCAACCCATTGCTATTTTTGCTTCTATTATAGTATTTAGAGTCACTTTTACTTCATTGCTATTCTAATCTACCTCTATTTTTCTCTATATTTTTTTTTAAAAAATAAAAAAATTCTGTTATAAAGGTGAAAATGCTTCAATGTATGCATCTATAATAGAGTTCCTCTATTTATAAGGGAAAATATAGATATATGTTATCTTTACCTTTAAATATAGAGGCAAAAAGTAATTTTCCTCTATATTTTCCTCTAAAATATAAGAACTCTATTATAGATGCATATATTGGAGCATTTTCACCTTTATAATAGAGATTTCTAGTTTATAGGAAATTACAGAGGTGTATATTGGAGATGCTCTAAAATAAAATTTTTTTTTTCTTAAATATAGAAAAAAAACAGTAATTTTTATTTTTTAATCTATATTTTGAAGATAGCTATCATATGGTAATACATTAAAGCAAGCTCCATCTTTGTTATAGAAATTCTTTATTTTAGAAGAGAATATAACAAAATACATTGGAAATAATCTAAGTAATACTTATTGTCTCTTTGGTTTCTTACTAATTCTAGTCTCTAGTTTGGTTGGTTTTGTTGTTTTCTAGTATTTCTCTAGCTTTCTTCAAGTCCGGCTCAGATTTGTAGAGCCCTTTCAGATTTGGTGTCCCTTTTTGGTATTGGAACCGGTTGTATTATTTTAAGAAAATATCGATGGTATTATCATATATGTCCAAAATATATGTAGGTAGATGAGGTGCAAAGTTTTTCTCATTTATTTTTCATAAAATCGTTAAAAACTTATGGGTACAACGAGTGACACGTGGATAAAAGTCATAGTCAAAGCTGTGGCGCACCAATCCGCAAGGTTCATGACACAATTTTGGTTTTGAACTTTTTCCCAAAAGTCTAGCACTTTGTATTATAATATATGTCATCGATATTTGCTGGCACTCTCCGTTTTCTGTAATGTATGTTAGGGTTTTGAATGTTTTGCAAGATATTTTCATTGCAACTTTAAATTTTCTTCAAAGTTATCTACCCGATAGTATTTTGTAGTCTATTTTATAATTAGTAAAAATAATTGTTAATCTATATTTTAGTGATATTCTATGCAAAAAAATAATAAAATAACTTTTTAATAGTTATGCATAAATCTAAAATATCATATGTTGTATAACAGAGGGATAATTTTTTTTTTTAACGCTGCTTTATTATGATCTTACAATTATGATATAGGAACGATTATATAAATGATTCGACAACCGACAATACTATCTGCCTTATGAAGATTTACGCCTAACTGCATCATCTGAGCCGTCCTATGAAGATTTACGTATGGCCAGATTTATTTGCACCATGTTGAAGATCTATTGGAAGCCTATCCTCTGTAGTCTGCATAATTGTTTAATAAATCGGAATTTGCACCATGTTGAAGATCTATTGGAAGCCTATCCTCTGTAATCTGCATAATTGTTTAATAAATCGCTCTCTCCGAGACTTGAAACCTGGATTTCTTGAAATCTGCAATAAATTGCATAGTTTGGAATTCGAATCCTAGACCTCGGTGTAGAAGCTTTTAAAGCTTAACCAGTAGGCTACGGTGCTTCCACAAGGGAGATTTATTTACTAACGCCTTTTGAATAAGATGTTTCAAGAGCTACTAGTCAAGGCAAATCTAGATTTACTAAAACCAGCAGTTATGGAAAATAATCGAACACAACAATCAATAAAATCCAATTTTTATATATACATCCACAAATGTAAAACCAGAGATTCTACATAAGAGTATACTAAAAAGCCCTAAACATTGATGTCCTAAACGAGCTTCTTCATCTACATATTCACAGTGTGTACCACCACTGCTACCAACTGCCATTTACAGATAAAAGGAACACTTCCTTCAAGAATAAATCGCTCTCTCCGAGACTTGAAACCTGGATTTCTTGAAATCTGCAATAAATTGCATAGTTTGGAATTCGAATCCTAGACCTCGGTGTAGAAGCTTTTAAAGCTTAACCAGTAGGCTACGGTGCTTCCACAAGGGAGATTTATTTACTAACGCCTTTTGAATAAGATGTTTCAAGAGCTACTAGTCAAGGCAAATCTAGATTTACTAAAACCAGCAGTTATGGAAAATAATCGAACACAACAATCAATAAAATCCAATTTTTATATATACATCCACAAATGTAAAACCAGAGATTCTACACAAGAGTATACTAAAAAGCCCTAAACATTGATGTCCTAAACGAGCTTCTTCATCTACATATTCACAGTGTGTACCACCACTGCTACCAACTGCCATTTACAGATAAAAGGAACACTTCCTTCAAGAAGTTCAAGACCTGATCAACCCGAAATTGACGAAAGATCTCGACTTGAAAACACCAAAGAGAAACCCGGTTTGTGATTCTTGAGAACTCGGTTTCACCTCTGTGTTTCCACCTTTCACTTGAAGTATTGTCTGACCAATGACCTGCCTAATTGCATCTATGGTCTTAGCATCAACTTGATAACCAGAAGCATCCTTCACATAGAATGTGTTGAGAGCTTTCCCTCCTTTTGTTTTCACTTCTGCTCTCGTAACTGTAAGACTATTCTCACGGAAAATCCGAGTCACATCAGAGAGTAACCCTACTCTATCTGAAGTGCAAAGCTCAAGCTTCAAGCCCTATAAACATTGAACCAAACGTTAAGCCACAAGACACAACATTCTTTAAAGAAATGACAACAATGTTTACCTCAGAGACTCTTCTTTGAATAGCTGCTTTAAGACATTTGATCACTCTCTGTCTCTCTGCCTCAGACTTCACAGGAGATCCATCTGTATGTCTTATGTAATATTCCTGATAAGCTTCAGGGCCTTCAGCATCAATGCTGGCATGTGAAACCACATAATTCATATCCGTCAAAGTGAAGACGGTATCAAAGAGAAGCTTTGGTCTATCTTTACATCTGATCATCACAACAGAGTAATCCAAATCATGCAAGTTGGAGACATCCACATCTGGAACTACTCTCCCACTCTTATCCTCATCATCACCAACATTATTCTCCCACTCATCATAATCTCTATCAGCAAACATCAGCTGATGAAGCTTACGATCCGCGTAAGTCTCATCAAGAGAAGAAGAAACCGTGGTTTTGGGTTCACAGGACCTTCTGCTCCTGCTTCCACCTGTAAGCACGTAACCGAGAAGCTTCCTAATCTGTGACAGCCTCTCCGGATCAGTGACTGCAGAGCAGGTTTCCTCGTCAGTCACTTGTAAAACCGCCGCTGCTTTTGCTCTATGCGTCCAGATCTCAGCGTTGACCACGTTGCATTGAAGGTCCGTTAGCACAGCGCATAGCTCAGACAACAAACCGGGTCTGTCGGTTCCGGTTAGCTCAATGACAGTGAAATCGACAGATTGTTTAACACCAATGGTTGATCTAGGGCTGTAGCAAGAAGAGTCATCAGGGCCAAGAGACTGCAAACAAACACACCACCACAACGAGAGTTAATAATCATATCATAAACCTAACAGAATAGAAACAAACAAGAGAGGTCTAATCACTAACTTTACGGATGTATCCAAGAACGATTTCATCAGTAACTTTGTTCCCGTCTTGGTCAGTAACGTTGAAGACATCCATGAACCAGCCACCATCAGAGGAGATGTAAGCTTTCTTGATGGTGAGGTTAAGATCAGTCAAGACTTGAACAACTTCCAGAAGAATCCCATGTTTATTCGCACTATCCACCTAATAAAACCCACAAATCAAAACGTTTTCTTTACCTTAAAATCAAAACCCAATCTCAGAAAAGTTACCTTAATGACAGTAACGTTCTTGCAGACTTCGTTATCGATCACAACCCTTGGAGGATTCACTCTTCTGATAAACTTAGCAATCTCATCATCCATATGGTACGAATAGCTCAAACAGACATCTGAAAATAACAATCAAATCATCGATCATGAAACCAAACAGAGACTAAACCCTAGAACAGGATTATAAACGAACCCATGTTAGAAAGACCTAAAATTTAACAAACCCATAATGAAAAAACCTAAAATTTATCGAACCTATGATGAAAAGACCTAAAATTGAACAAAACCCAGATAGGGAAACTAATCATCAGAGCCCTAATTAGATCAATCAATCAATCAATCATCAAATCGAAATCGGAAAGGAGAAACAGAGAGAAGTGACGAACCCATATCTGATTCGTTAGAAGAAGGAATCAAAAGAGGGAAATGGATGATCGATCGATGTATCTGGAGGAGGAAGAAGACGAAGACGAAGACGATCGCAACTGTAATTGCCAGAGAGTATAAAGTTTGTTAAATTTATATATAGAGAAAGAGATTATTAATTTTAATTTTAATCTAAAACGGGTTAAATTACTTTGACACTGTGCTCTGTGTCTGACACAGATTCTCCTCAAAACCTGCAAAAAAAAAATCAATTTATTTTCTGTTAAGTTTGTGAATGTGATGAGGAGGCAATGAGGGGGGAGTCTACTCATAAATACACTTGGCCAGCCGCCCTTCGTTTTCAGGAGAAGGTTAGAATGGTAAACCGGTCGGTTTAGGAGATTCTTTCTTTAATAGTGGTAGATTTCGAGATAATGACTTTTCTCTTAGTTGGGTGGCAAATTGGGGTTAATTAGGGTTTGAATGATGACTAAATCTCATTATTTTGGTGGCACATGGATAGTAGTACAAATACTTAAAGATGAAAATCTTATAATAATTATTACATGACAAGGATTTAATTTCATTTTTTGTCAGAGACAAGGATTTAATAAAATATTAAATTTTCACATTAAACGAAAATCTTAATTGATATATAAAGATGAGAAATACATTAAAACACTACCAAAGAAAACAAATTTAGTTTTAAATAGTCACAAATGTAAAATAGAAACCTCCCAAAATAGCATAAATATAGTCTATATAATAACCTGTTTGAAATAATAAAAAAATTAAAACCAAAAGATTCGGACATAATCAAGTCACAAAAACTTTTTTAACCACCAAAAGTATAGTTTTTTTGTTAGCTTTCATTTAAGTTAAATCAAATGGTGGTCAGAAGAACTGATTCTCCAAGGAGCACTTCCATCTGATCGGGTTTGATCTATATGAGAAAAAATATAGCATTTTGTCCTTGTTTCTTTTTCTAACGCGTCCGCCTGACTATTCATACTTCGAAAAATATGAGATATATTCACATTCTCGAAATCCTCATTTAATCTTTGGAACACCTTGATCTCTGTCGCGAATGTCGGCCAATGTACCGAGTTTGTAGTCATGTCCACTAGATCCGAGCAGTCAGTCTCGAATGTATCGAGGTTATCCTCATGTATCTCATACATAATGATGTCTAAAGTAAACTTTCCATCTCAGCATGCAAAGTTGAGAGGCTCATGCTGATGCCCGTAATCCAAAATATTCAGAATCTATTTGATCCTTAAGACTCCACCCTAAGCCATTGACACTTCTATTATCGATCTATGACGCATCAATTTGACAGATAGAGATTCGGGGTATCCAAGGGGACACTGTCTCAACCTCTGTAGTAGGAGGGTCGTCATGATCTTCATTTGCTTCCTCTTTTTCATTAGCCTTCTTCCAACATTTTGCTTCAAAAAAAATGTGTGTTGGAAAATGTCAATAGGAAATAAGATTTTTCTGTTAAAGAGTTTGTCATTACACACCTTCCAAATATACTAACAACGTAAATTACTTTGACACTGTGATCTGTATCTGACACGGATTCTCCTCAAAACATGCAAAAAAATCAATTTATGTTTTTCAAAACCTGCAAAAAATCAATTTATTTTCTGTTAAGTTTGTGATTGTGATGAGGAGGAGGCAATGAGGTCTACTCATAAATATACTTGACGTATGTTAGCAGCCGCCCTTCGTTTTCAGGGAAAGACTAGATTTGTAAACCGGTCGGTTCAGAAGATTCTTTCTTTAATGGGTGGTAGATTTCGAGATTATGACATTTCTCTTGTTTGGGTAGCAAATTACTCATATTTTTTCCTGGGATCTCGATTGGGACACACTGATGAGATTTTGAATAAGTTACATTTTTGGAAGATTAAATTAGGGTTTGAATGATGACTAAAACTGATTATTTTAGTGGCGTGCATGCATAGGGATATTAGTACAAATACTAAAAGATGGAAATCGTATATTAATTATTCCATGACAAGGATTTAATAAAATATTAACTTGTTACATTAAAATAAATTCTTAGTTGATAAGTAAAGATGAGAAATACACTAAAACAACAAAAGAAAACAAATTTAGTTTAAAATAACCAAAATGTAAAATAGAAAACCCCAAAATTAGCACAAATATAGTCATTTAAAAATTAAAATTAGCAAATTTTAAAAATTCAAAAATTAAAACCAAAAACTTAGGTTATTATCCAATTGACTGGAACTTTTTTGAACCACCATATGTATGGTTCTTTTGTACTCTCTATGTATTTGAAAAAACGAATGTTCTATATTTTATATTTGTATTTGAAAGATTGATGTTTTGACTTTAGTTAGTGCATTTTACTTTATAATTTAAATATAAATCTAAAAATATGAAAGGTTGAAATTTATTGAAAAATAAAACTAAAAACAAAACCAAAAATAATAATAAGTAAAAGTATGTGTTTAATTTTTATTAATCTGTGTGCACATTCTAAAGTATCAATCTTACGGAAAGAGTGTATGATTGATTTTGATTAACTCCTTCCCCGGGATTATCTTGAATTGGCCGAATGTATCATGTGTTGTTCATGCACTCCAAAGATTTTGGAACTGAATGGAGTCCAACCATACCGGCAAAAAGAAAACATGAACAAATATGCAGTTAACAAGGACCAGAATCTAAGGAGAGATATTTAACATGCCACTCTCAATCAAATTGGTGGATTTTATTACCATCCCTATTTTTTAATCATCGTTATTCGTGTCAATGTAAATTCGTGAACACCTTAATTTGATAGATCATCAAATGATTTATAAATGAACTCAAGTAATAATACTAATATATTTTAATTCATTTTTATACTATATATAGAATAGTAAGATGCTTATAAAATGTGTTCAAGATCAAGAAAATTAAGTTGAAAAGCTGTATCCACACAAAAAAATTGGATGACTGAGATATCATAGTCCCACACGCAAATCCGTCGAAATGCCTCCAATAAACATATTCTAAGAAATTAATTTATAACAGGAAAGCACTAGTAGAGTTTGATTAGTGTTTTCTATTAAAAAGGTTAATAATAGAATATGAAAAAAAAACTAAAAGCGTGCTAAACAAAAAAATAAATGCGTAGAAGAAGGGACCATGCCGGCCGCATGCTATTCTCCATTGCTCATGCTCTTTTCCCTTCAGTTCTCTCCTTTAAAGCATAACAAATAATCATTTATAAAAATATTTTGACCAAAAAAAATCATTTATAAAAATATATACTTAGTACTCTATTTTAAATGAATAACACTTTTTATAAGATAGAAACAATACCCGACTAAAAGGGTTAATTTTCTGAAGAATCCTTAGTAGTTGTAAGAATTGTTCTAAAATGTTGAAAACCTTTTTGGTGATATATTTAAAAGAACTTTAAACTTGATTCCATGAGCAACTCAACGTAAGAGAAGTGATATTTGCTGAGCTAAAATCTGTATGTGGTATATTATGGGTTTTCTCTATGTTTAATATCTTTCGACAATTTTTTTTCTGGTGTAAATATTTTGCCATGTTTAACAAGTTACACCCCAAATAAAGGTGTAGGAAACCATTTGCATTGATTTTTGAACTTCTTAATCTGGCATTTCAAACCCTATGAATCGGTAAAAAATCTAAGACCAGATTGACTTGAATAATCTCTTATAATTTGTTTGTTGGTGTCTGTATGTCTCATCGGAAACGAACTTTTATTCTTTGACGTCGTTGAAATATGTTTAGCACGCATCATACCACATCGAAAGTTAATTACAGTTTAGAACAATTAAGTGATATACTGATATATAATATTTACAATTTAAAAAAAAAATCAAAATAGCACTTCAGAACATAGTCTCTAAATCAATGGTGGTCTAGTGGTTTGAGACACATGCACCTTCGCAAGATTGAAACTCTCTAAATATATGGTAATCTAATGGTTTGAGACACATGCACCTTGGCAAGATTGAAACCATTGTATTTCTTTAACTCAGTAAATGTCATAGTTTGTAAGATTAAAGATCAGCACTTAATTTGAATGATTAGCCACTGACTATAAGTCTATATCAGTACTTATTGTATGTATCAGTTTATTCTCACAAAATAAACATACTATATTCTCACAAAGTAAAAAATACTTTTGAGATTACTGCCTCAAAGTTCTTTATATGTTTAGCTATTTAAGGTCCCATATATACAATATTCTATTCTTCGGTTTTTGGAGGAAATATAGCTTCTTTAGCCTCTGCTGCTTTATCTCCAACGTACTTAGCCGTTTTCTTGCGCATATCCGTCGCCGAATCTTTGGCTTCACCAGCTTTTTCAACAATGAAATCTTTAGCCTTTTCAGTTATTAAAACAGTTTCTTCCTTGGTCTCTTTGCCTTTATCCGTCACAAACTCAGAAGCTTTCTTAGCATTTTCAGCCACCGTGTCCATCGCTTCACCAGCTTTCTCAACAATATAGTTTCTTGCACTCTCTATATGATCTTTAACTTCTTGTCCTTTCTGAGCAGTCACGTGCCCCACTTCACTCCCCATGTCCTTCACGAACTCGCCAGCTTTCTGTCTAATATTTATGTGCGACAATTTAACAAAACTATTATAATGAACAAAATCGATACTTATATATAGGTTATAAAAACTTCACCATGAGTATATTTTTCTTTACTTAATTTGTTGACTTCTAAATAACTAACTAAGAATGACGTGAAAGCATGTCAATGCATCATAATGTGTTTAATTTCTCTCATAAAAAAATATCTTTTTGGTAGTATTATATAGTATTCACCAAATGATTCAGAATTTTTATCATCTACAATTTTATCATGTTATGGTATATATACGAGAGTTTCAAGTCACTCCATATCCAATAATATTCGTCGTATCTAAAGTATCTCCAAGCAAATATAATAGACTTACGAGGCATCATCTAGCCATTTGGGGTCGTTCTTTGATTTTCCATCACCTTTCACGGCGGCTAGGACCCATGACTTGTTTCTCTGCGGTGTAATGGTCGCATTCTTCCGGCCAACACTCATAGATCCACCGCCTACGCCGCCGCTTCTCTTGCTTCCGTTGATCAATAACGAAGAGCCCACCCCACTAAGCATAGCTCCAGAAATAGACATCGACATGAGAATCTCTTACCTTTGGTCTCTTAATAGGTGGAAAATTCTGTGTGTTTGAGAGTAAAACGAATCTAAAGCGAGGAGTTAAATTGTTATTAAATGGGACAATCGAGAATCTTATAAGGAAGCTCAGAGGCTAACGTGGATTAGTTTCTAACCAATTAGAATCACTGCCATCTTTTATGTTAGTTCTTTGTTTCGTCACGTGGATTGGCTTTTGGTACACGAGAAAACACGTAGGCCCATTGACATGCTTGCACCCGAAAATGTTGTGTTTTTTAGAAGGTCGATTTTTTGGGAGAGAGGAGAAATGCAAATGATGCGTATAAAGAAGGATCATGCAGGTCGCATGCTACTCTCTCAATTTCTCCTAATATAAAAACATTATAAATAAAAAGAGTAACATAAGAGCATCATTATCCCTAAGAGACACTTAGGAACTCTTAAGCTCTTTTTAATATTTTTAAGTATTAAAAGTGAATTAAGAGACAACATTAAGAAACCCAAATATTTTTATGCTCCATTGCAAGGTTCTTAATTAAGAGTTTAAAAAAAAATTATTTTGGGAAGAAGATGCCATGAGATGAAAATTGTTTATAAAACATGAATCTTTACCACATACAATGTCAATAATGTTCAAACTTCTGCTACAAAGTACCAATAAGAAGACCTACATGAATTCAGGTTAAAAATCTTCAGTGTCCATCAATCACTGAACCCCTAAGACTCAAAACGCTGAGAGAGATGCATAGGGTCACAAGAACTTACTTTCCATTAAGTCCCAGTGAAAGACCAGCAAGAACAACGTACGTACCAAATGCCATAAAGGGAATGTACAAGTCTGGCGCATTGATATCATAGATGGGAGGCTTGTATGAGAGCTTACCTCTAACTGGTTCAGAGATTCTAGCCAAGTGTCCCTGATTGTTTGAAGCAAAACACGAACTAGTTTTAATTAATGGCTGGTCTGAGAAAGTCTCAAACAGAAAGAGACAAGAGAAGACAAGCTCACCCGGTGAAGAAAAGGAAACAAAACAACCTTGAGTTTGTTCCTAGTCTTGCATTGCTCTGCAAATACTCAGACCTTGATCCTAGAATCCTCTCCCCGTACGTACATCTCTCTGCCTATCAAAACAAAATCAACACATCTTTAATCTCATATGAACCAGAAGTATACCAAACAGTTTGCATATCAATATTCTTTTTTTTTTTTGCATATCAATATTCTTACAAAGACATATTTGCTTCTTAGATTCAACAAAACTCTCTTCTAAAGTCAACCATTTCCCATGAGAGACCTTTACATGACTCATAACCCTTTCTTTCTGAACAGATATCAAGAACTCGAGAAACCCACAACAGAAACTACTATCTTGCATCACTATAGATCAGAAGTTCAAAACTTTTCTAAGATGAGAGTTGAATCAATTAAATCAAGGAAGAAGGGAGAGGAACCATTCGACAACGCTGGAAACATGAACAGCCCAAGTGGGTAGAGACAATGCGTTAATTGATTTAACTACCACACCAAACAAACAAAATAGCAAGGTCGGCTCCACAATTCACCTTGAGGTTTGATAAGAAACGATCATTACAAAACTTAAAGATGATCTGACAAAAAATATTTATTGCTTTGTAATAAGAGAACAAACCAGTCCGTGCTCAGCTCAACGCGTGCCCCTGAGAAGAGGATATCAAGAGCTTCAGAGATTGATCGGGACGGAGGAGGCGTTGGGGAGGAAGGTCGGGACGGAGGAGGGTGAAGCGACTGAGATGGCGGCGATTCCGGTGGTGGAAGTTTCGAAATCAAACAGAATCAGTCCTTTCGGGAGAGAAAGAGAGATAGATGAGAGATGAGAGATGAGAGAGAGACAGAGACAGAGACAGAGACATCGCGTTATGGTGACACCTGTCACTAAGAGGCGGGCCTTCCAGGCCTTACGCAAGAGGCAACTCTTGGGCTTATGTGTTTTGTTAATTATTTTAAAATTGGATTTGGGGGTAAGAGTTGGGTTAAGAGTCAGCGATAATGCTGCTCTAACTATACAGAAACAGTTCAAAAAAAAATTATGTAAAGAAGATCATAATAATTTTTTTTTTTTGAATGAATGTTAAATTGTATTCATCAAAAAAAAACTTTTTTACATCAAGTGAAACCTTAAGTTAAATAGACTATTACTCCTATTTTTATTCCATTTTTTTACAGCAACCTATACTTCAAAACTTCTATCAGCTGGCAAATTGCCAAAATCCTATTTACAACTTTGTGCCAAAGCAGTATTGCAGCATACCTTCCAACCCCCTTACTCCTTTGGACTGCACCAAACTGAGCTTGTTCCTGATAGCTTTATCTATCAACTTTGCCAAGACCAGCATTGGGAGAGGCTGTTCACCATGGCGCCTCTTGTTGCGTTCTGTCCATAGCATGTACAAAGCAGTCTGAAATGCATAGCGAAGAGCAAAACGCTTCTTCTTCTCCATAGACTGGTTTGTGATTATCCTAGTAATGTCATCCCAATTAGTAGTGTAGTTGTTGAGCAAGATCCCTTTAGTAAGAGTTTCCCAAATACATGAGGAGAAGATGCACTAAAAAAAAAGGTGCTTCTTTGTTTCAACAGCATTTTTGCAAAGCACACAGGTCGTGTCCACGCCTTGACTCCAGTTCGAAACTCGGTCCATGGTGGAAAGCCTATCCCGCAGCGCTAACCAAGCCATGAAAGCGAATTTAGGATTTGCTTGAGAGAACCCCTGCTCCAAATGCATTGAACCCCTGGCGCTCTTGTTAGCTGTCAAGTCACATGAGTGGAGAATTTGTGCTTGAATCCCATGTTCCCTTTCCACAGATGAACATCCTTCACATCTGCTCTCTGCTTCGCTTTAGTTATCACCAGTTCTTTTTCAATATCATTCAACAAAACTCTTCTATGTCGTTTCCTTCTTCTATTATTGTAGAAAGCTTCCTCCACCGTTGTTTCTCTCCTTATACCCAAATCAATAAAACTTCTGTCTTCAAGAAGATCACTCCCAACTCAGACCACTTGTCATACCAAAAAGAGGTATGTCATAATAATTGTCTGTTTATATTTATACAAATCCTAATCGTAGAGATCGGATATATTTAAGTTTGGGTAGTTTGTATTTTTTAAAAGTTTGTCAAGATATGAGTAAATAATGCGGCAACAAAGTTAAGAAATTTTGTAATTAATTGACCACCAATCCTATTTGAGTTTTTTTTCTTCTGCTGACGTTATTCTTTTTATTTTATTTTCTATATCCACCCATTGTTCAGGTAAGCATCAAATCTCAACAACGTGTGAACCCACCGAGCACCACAACAGTAACAACACAATTCAGTCAATTGATATTTGTGTCGTCCAAATTTGACCAGACGTTCGTTGATTAAAGGCCTGTTCTTTTTAGGGTCACTGAAGCAGCTGTGAATGACCAAAATTATAACTGACTTTTTGTCCAAGTATGTGGAGAACACCGCTGGCAGCGGTACTTTCTACCATTAAAATCAGACGCAGCTCTTGTTTAACTGTCGGTGTTTTACACAGCGACACGGAAAACACTGGCCCTTGTAAAAAGTAATCGCAGGGCAGCTCATTTGTTCTCCACAATTTATTTTCCCGGTTTTGATGTATAAATTTTGAGACGCTGCTTCAGCGACAGTAAAAAGAACAGGCATTAAGATGTTTATCAGAACTGGTACGTAACTTTATAATGGGGGTGATTGGTTGGGTTGTAACTGTAGAAAATTTACTTTAGCATTTTGTCTGTAGGATTTTTGATTTAGCTTTATGTGATGTAGCTTTAAAATTTCCTACAGCTAAAAAAATAGAGCTTTAGAAAATAATATATTTACAGCCATTTTTTGTGTGTTTTTGCTGTAACTTTAATTTTTTGGTTGTAGATTTAAAAACCAAGATAAAGCATGATTGGTAGTATTTTAAGGTTGTAGATGAAAATTAAAGCTAAAGTCAGTTCTTACACCCCCAAATAACAATGGGAAAATCGCATTTTAAACACTCAGAGTGTCACTTTCTAGCACTTTAAACACTCAATTTTTTTACTAGCGCTTTAAACCTTCAAAGTAACATTTTTATCATAATAAACCTCTAAAGACGTTTTCATGTTCATAGACGACTGGTACTGTTCATTTTACAGGTCAAAATGATGACGTGTCGGTTTCTTAAAAAAAACAGAAAAATTCGAATGAAATTGGAAAAAATTGTAAAAAATTCAAAACAAAATTAAAAAAAATCTAAAAATTCAAAAAATATAAAAATTAAAATTAAAATTTCAAATTTAAAAATAAATAAAATATTTAAAATACAAAAATAAGATCTAAAATTAAAATGTCAAATTGAAAAAATAAAATAAAATTTAAAATTCTAAAATAAGATCTAAAATTAAAACTTCAAACTTAAAAATTACAATTGTAAATATTTAACCAAAAAAGTTATATTTATTTTAAAATTCCATTTTTTGAAAGTGACTGTCACTTAGATGATATCAAAACTTGCCACCATCAAAAACAATATATCAAAACTTGCTACCATCAAAAACAATATATCAAAACTTGCTACCACCAAAAACTTTTTTTTGATAATCCAGATATCTAGACACCTTACATAACCCTACTAGCGCTTAAGTACACTTCGCAAAAAGCATTTCGGGGGTCGCCAATTTCACCCCATGTTAATTGATGGTGGCTACACGCATGGCTAGTAATTCTCTCAAATATATTATGTTGAGTTTTGTCCCAAAAAGATTTTCTAAGAAAAAAAAATGACCAAAATGTTTCATTAGAGATGCAAAAGACTCTTATGCTCTAAATATATAAATACAAATAAATAAAGAAAAATTTCAAATTATTTTTTAATATTTTAGCTCTTATTTTAGAATTTCTAATTTTTTTTTTAAATTTGACATTTTAATTTTAGATCTTATTTTTAAATTTTTAGAATTTTTTATTGTATTTTATTTTAAAATTTGATTTTTTATTTTATTTTTTTAACTTGTAGATTTTTTTTTTGAATTTTTTACGATTTTTTCTAGTTCCATTCATATTTTTCTGTATTTTTTTAATAAACTGACACGTCATCATTTTGACCTGTAAAATGAACAGTACCGGTCGTCTATGAACGGGAAAACATCTTTGGAGGTTTATTATGATAAAAATGTCACTTTGAAGGTTTAAAGTGCTAGTCAAAAAAGTTCAGTGTTTAAAGTGTTAGAAAATGACACTCTGAGTGTTTAAAATGTGATTTTTCCTAATAACAATTGAGGAAAATCAAAATTCAATTATTATATGAAACATATTATAGTCCAATAGTCCAACCAAAACTGGGGTTAGGAATTACGTGAAAGTGACTTGACCAAACATAACACAGCACAACTTTATTTGCTGAAATTTAATGTGCTGTTAAGTACAGGAAAAACATAACACAACCTTATTGAAATATCAAACCAGAACCTTGTAGTTTACATTCAACAATATCATCAATCTTTTTTGCATTTGAGGAGTGAGATGATTCTTCCAGTCACCAACTTCACCTTTCCTAAAGAACACATTAGAATCTATACCAATTCTCGTTGTCCCATTCATATTAATCTCCAAATTGCTCAAATTACGCAAGCTACACAACTTCAAGATCTCCTCCACCGAACCACTCTTTTCTTCTTCCTCGGTGAATGGAAAATCCAAGAACTCAGCGAGCCTCTTGACTTGAACACGAGGCTCCTCAATCATCTCCTCATACTTCAAAAAAAGAACGTTCTCTCCATCTTCCAAGCTCCCATTCCAGTAGCCCAACACATGTTCCCAATATGGTCCATATAAGATAACTCCTTTACAATATGCATCAAACATGAGCTCAAAAGTGGCCTGGTCCATCTTGGTGCGATGCAGCATGTTTCTATAATGCCAACCGGATACGAACGTATCCTTGATACCTCTACACACATACACGACTTTGCAAGGTGAGGAAGAAGACTTTGTGGTGGCTTCCCTCAATGTGTTTAAGTGCATGTGTGTTGAATATATCATAGGAGAAGGAAACTTTGTGAGATCAGGAGTTTGGCTACCAGCGTATAGCTCAACCTCAAGAAATGGGACAAGGTCATGAGGGTTTTGTGAGAGCAAAGGATGGGTTTGAGGATTCTCAAGGTATTTTTCTCTATGTACAAGGGCGAAAACGAGGGATTTTAGCCAAGTGGTACCACCTTTGGGCAAAGAAGCAAGGATTATATCGGTGTCTCGTGGGCGGAAATGCTTTTGGACATCAAGAACTGCTTGGAGTATGTTGGGATAGTACCAACAACCTTTGTAGTTGTAGAGAGGGTAACCCATGAAATCTTTGTCTGAAGGAAGAGTAGAGATCAAGTTCTTGGTCTCGTGGCTAACTTTGTCATCTTTCATGTAGTTTGGGAGGTGAGGTTCTTGATGACCCTCCATTGTGATACACAAAGAGAGGATAGTGAACAAAGTATGGAGATAAAACTTTGGAAAATCATGTTTTATAGACAAGACAAGTATTAAGGGGGCTTGTACGCATTTCAATCATGGGTGATTCCTAAGCCACACACACATAATCTTATCTTTTCAAGAAAGCATTTGTGACTTTTATATTTTCTTGCCAAAGTTGCTTTGCTTTTTTCTTTTCTTTTATTATTTTCTAAACAAAAATATTTACACGTTTCATTTGTTGCTTTGTGCATCTTGATCCCGCAAGTTAGGCCTGGGACGGATCGAGTATCCGGACAATTTTGTAAGGTATCCGGATCTTTATCTAGCGGATCCATAATTTTACTATATTTATCCTGATCTGGGGTTCTAGGATATCCGAGTGTCGGATATCCTTCTAAAAATTGTAATATCCGGCGGATATCCGAATCCGGATTTAGATCCTTAAAATAAATAAATAAGTAATATTAATAATATATATAAAATATTAAAAATAATTTAAAAATAACAAAATATATAATGTTTTTAATTATTTCTTTGTATAATATTACAAAATTTATATATACTATGATAAAAATGAAAATATATTAAATAAAGTTAGTTTTATATATAGATATTACTATTTTTAAAATAATTATTAATAAAACTTACGGATCCGGATATCCGGACTAAAAAATCAAGATATTCGGATCTGGTTTTGACAGATCCAACATTATACTATCCGGATTCGGATTCGGCCCGTCCGGATATTCGGATTTTCAGATCGGATCCGGATCAAATCTCAGATCGAGTCCGGATCTCGGATAAAAGTCTCAGGCCTATTAACATGCTTGCATCCGAAAAAGCTAAGAGACGTCTCTTATATCTTTTATTTAAGAGACGTTTCTTAGTGTTTTTAGTTAAAAATTAAAAAAACTGTATCTTATATTATACTAAAAATCCAAACTTAAGAGACATGCAATAAACATGCTCTTAAAGTGAGAATGCTTATAGAGAAGATAAGTGTTAAGTACATGCACACACATGCTTTTGTTTTTTTTTCTAGGTCATGTCATGATGAATTCATCTTACACCACACATGCTTTTGTTTTTTTTCTTTTTCCCGTGCTTGTATTGAAAGCAACATGACATGACCTAAAGTCGTTTTATTAAAATAACAAACATCATGACATGAAAAATACAAATTTATTCAGAGACAATCAACAAGACAACAACAACAATAATAACAACTACAAAACATAGACATCAAAAACAAAACTCACAAGATTGAAGAAAAACATCATTAAAGCATAACAAACACCTCACAAAAACTCTCAAAGATTTGATTCAACAAAGAAAACTTTAGACCAGAACCTTGAAATTTCTCTTCCATGGTTCTATCTATTTCCTCTGCCAAGGACTCACTCAAAGTATATGGTAGGAGTTATCTTAAGTTAGATAAACATAAAGTTTGTTAACGATATATTGTGTAAATCTCCTGAGATGTAGGAGATAGGATACGCTTCACGTATGTATAAATATGAGTTGCCTTTGAGCTTAATAAGAAAGCAAGTTTGATAACCAATTCTACATGGTATCAGAGCATATTTACATTATTTTTCAAATCTAAAAGCATACGTGTTGTGCTTAATCTGCGACAAGAGACTCTTGTTCTCGTTGCAATCTAATGGAGAAAGATTCTTCATCTATAGTTACTGGTGGCGAGAAGAAAGAGGTTGCTTCTCCTTCACCATACGTGCTGTACAGCTCCGATAATCCAGGAGCTGTTATTACTTCAGTCAAGCTTAATGGTGAAAACTATAATGAATGGTCCGTTGAGATGTTGAATGCTCTGCAAGCAAAACGCAAGACAGGCTTCATCAATGGAACCATCAAGAAACCAGCAAGTGGAGATGACAACTTTGAGAATTGGATGACGGTCAACTCCATGATCATCGGGTGGTTGCGAGCTTCGATTGAACCGAAGATAAGATCCACAGTTACGTTTGTCTCTGAAGCTTCTCAAATGTGGCTAGATCTGAAACAGAGATTCTCTGTTAAGAATAAGGTCCGGTTGCATCAGATCAAGGCTCAGATGGCCTCGTGTAGGCAAGATGGGCAGTCCGTCCTTGATTACTTTGGACGACTGAGCACTCTCTGGGAGGAATATGCAATCTACAGACCAATTCCCTCTTGTTCGTGTGGAGCGGCTTCAGATATATCAAAGGAGAGAGAAGAAGACAAAGTTCATGAGTTTTTGCTTGGTCTTGATGACTCACGCTTTGGAGGGTTGTGTACTACTTTGATTGGTCTTGATCCGTTACCAACTCTTGGAGAAGTCTACTCCCGGGTTGTACGAGAAGAACAACGACTTGGTTCTGCTCGGACTCGTGAACAGCAACAGGATGCTGTTGGTTTTGTTGCGCGAACAACTGATGCTGCTAGATCAGATACTATTCTGCGACCACGCGATCGATCTGTGATTTGCTCTCACTGTTGACGGAGCGGACACGAGAAGAAGGATTGCTGGCAACTAATAGGCTATCCAGAATGGTGGACTGAACGTAACAAAACAAGTTCTCGAGGAAAAGGACGTGGTGCTGGGTCGTTCGGAAAAGGTCGTGGGTCTGCTGTTGCTGCGCATGCTACTACTTCAAATCCATCTGCCTCTACCTCATTACCAGACTTCTCAGCAGAACAGTTGCAGACTCTCGCTCAACTTATTCAAGACAAGTCTAACAACAAGGACAAGCTCTCTGGTAAGCCGACTCATGGGAATGTGATACTCGACACTGGAGCGTCACATCACATGACCGGAGTTCTTTCCTTGTTAACAGATATTGTTGATATCCCACCTTGTGATGTTGGGTTTGCTGATGGAAGCAAAACTTTGCTTTAAGCAAAGGACTTTTTAAACTCACAAACACTGTCTCTTTGACTAACGTGCTCTATGTACCATCTCTTAGTTGCACGTTGATTTCTGTTGCAAAGATTCTGAAGCAGACAAATTGTTTTGCGACTTTTACTGATACTATCTGCTTATTGCAGGACCGTTTTACGAAGACTTTGATTGGAGCCGGTGAAGAGCGTGATAGGGTATACTTCTTTACGGATGTTGTGACAGCGAAGGTTCATCGAGTTGATGCTGCAACAAGTCAGGCTCTATGGCATCAACGTCTCGGACATCCAAGTTTTTCAGTGTTTTCGGCTTTACCTATGATTTCTGGTTCTTCTGGTTCTGATAGTCAGCATTCTTGTGATGTGTGTTTTAAAGCTAAACAAACTTGTGAAGTCTTTCATGACAGCATTAATAAAACTGTTGACTGTTTCTCTCTTATACACTGCGATGTTTGGAGTCCTTATAAGGTTCCTTCTACATGTGGAGCTGTCTATTTTCTGACAATTGTTGATGACTTCTCCCATTCAGTTTGGACGTATCTCATGTTAGCAAAGTCTGAAGTTCGTTTTGTTCTTACAAACTTCCTCACATACACCGAATAACAATTTGGAAAGAGTGTGAAAACAGTTCGAAGTGACAATGGAACCGAATTCATGTGCCTCTCTTCTCTTTTCCGCGAACGTGGCATCGTCCATCAGACATCATGTGTGGGAACTCCACAGCAAAATGGACGAGTGGAGCGCAAACATAGACATATCCTCAATGTGTCTCGCGCCTTGCTGTTTCAAGCGAGTCTACCTATCAAGTTTTGGGGAGAGGCAGTTGTTGGGGTCAAAAACGGTTACGACGGAATTACCACCCAAAAATCCTCTGAAATCGTATTTCCAAAAGAGATAGTAAAAAGAGAGAAGTAATATTCGTAAAAATAACCAATACGAAGTTTTTACGAATAAGCATCCTTTGGGATTCAAACCGAACAAACCAAGCTCGGTCACCACGCATACACGCCGTCCGATCGCTATGCAGCAACCAAACCTGAACCAAGCTCGGTCGCTACGTAGCGACCGAGCTCGAGCCAAAGCTCAGTCGCTACGTAGCGACCGAGCGATCGTCCCGCTCGGTCGCTACGTAGCGACCGAGCTCGAGCCAAAGCTCGGTCGCTACGTAGCGACCGAGCGATCATCCCGCTCGGTCGCTACGTAGCGACCGAGCGCTCGTCCCGCTCGGTCGCTACGTAGCGACCGAGCTCGAGCCAAAGCTCGGTCGCTACGTAGCGACCGAGTTTGGTCGCTACGTAGCGACCAAGCTCAAGCCAAAGCTCGGTCGCTACGTAGCGACCGAGCACTCGTCTCGCTCGGTCGCTATGTAGCGACTGGGCTCGAGCCAAAGTTTGGTCGCTGTGTAGCGATTGAACCTTTCCGAACATCGATACGACACCAGTCCTTGCATTCTCGTCAAACCTTCGAATGCTATCTCCCGAAGACCGTAGCAAGCTCAGTCCATGTTTCCCGCTATTCTAATTCGTCGATCAAACTTCGCGGATTAGAAACCGCGGAAAAATTCGTAGTAAACGTGTCGAGTCGGAAGACGGCCCGAAGGGACCTAAAACACGACTCGAGGCCCATCCTACGATTTTTCCTAATCAAAAGCCCGTAAACCACAGCATGGTTCACGCCTGGCCCACGAGGAAGGATAAATGTCAAGTTTCCGCGGATAAATACGGAAGTTTTGAAGATAATTGTGAAGATCGGGAAAAATGGAATATCTCCATTTTTATGCTATGACGGCTTAAGGGCAGAAGAGTAAAAGCGTAAACCGACCTTGGAGCTAGTATATAAGGAGTCCTAGGCGAGGAGCAAAGGGGAAGAACTTTTTCAGAGCAAACTTAGCACTTAAAGCAATTTAGGCAATTTTTCGTTTTTGTTATTTCGAGCTGCAACTCAATTAGGTTTAGCCGTCTTAGGGTTGCTAGAACTAGGAATCTCGCCGACAGCTCTCGAGCCCAGGCTTATACCTTGTTGTAACGCTCATACGCAGATTTGGAATAAGATCTACTTTGCTCTCTTTTCGATTTCTTATTTTTATCGTTGTTATTCTCGTGTTCTGATTGCTTGACGTGTGGTAATTAACAGATATCCGGATCCTCTGGGAAATTAGGGTTTTCCTAGTTTCCTTATTTAAACGGAAATCGACAGTGTGAATTTCGGTTCCCACAGTTTGGCGCTAGAAGGAGGGGAACTTACGGATCAATCTAACCCGCAAAAGCCACACACAATCTGACATGTCAACCAACGACGCGGATAACGTGCAAACTCCTCTTAATGGAGGCAGCGGCACCGATCTCCACACTCCAGTAGCGGACGTATCCGCGGCCAACGCGCAAGCTAACGCCGCAACGCTCGAGGAGTTCAAAAAGATGTTCGCCACCTATGAGAAAAGGTCGGAAGAACAGGATAAGCTCGTGAATACCTTGACCAAACAGGTTGAAACCTTAACAGCAAGGACCCAAGCTATCCGTCCCCGCGGAACCACCAAAATCTGCGGGAAGAAGCTCGACTTCGCAACCCCACTCGATAGAGCAGGACTCGCGCGGGAACGACCTTCCGGTCAAAACCCTAGCGAGAAATCTCCCGTCGAAAAGGGGAACCCTGAAAATCTTCCGCCCCCTGCAAAAGACTCGGAGGATAACGAAGCCGAACACATTGACCTGGATCCTAGCGATGTCTCCAACGACACCGACGAGGATGTCGACAGACATCCAAGAAGGACCAGAAGCCGATCCGCTCGGGAAGGCTCCCCGTTCGAAAAACAAATGACAGAAGAAGAAGAAGTCGCCTATTGGAACGAACAAGAGGAGCTGGCCGAAAGGCAAACCGAGCTCACTCGCAGTAAACGCCGACAGGCTCGAAAATCTACTGACGAGACATTAGATATCCGCGATATTCGCGACTACATCACTAAGACTGCAGCAGAAGTGAGAGCCGTAAAGTCTCAAATCCATCATGCTACTAGTGCTGCCCCCGAGATCGATCGACTGCTGGAAGGAGCTCGAAAGACCCCCTTTACCAGTCGCATTTCGGACATGAGGGTGTCCGATCCGGGAAAGATCAAAGTACCAAAGTACGATGGTACGGCCGATCCAAAAGCGCACCTTCAGGCTTTTCACATCGCGATGGGAAGAGCAAGACTGAAGGACGGCGAAAGAGATGCCGGCTATTGCCGCCTATTCGTCGAAAATCTCGAAGGAGCAGCGCTCGAATGGTTCGCACGCCTTCGTCGCAACACCATCGGGAATTTTTGACAGCTCGCATCGGAATTCCTCAAACAGTACTCTGTATTCATAGACAGAGAAACCTCCGATGTTGACCTCTGTAGTCTCTCCCAGAGGGAAGACGAACCCCTCCGCGAGTTTATCAGTCGGTTCAAGCTGATAATGTCCAGGGTCAGCGGGATAAGCGACAAAGTTGCCATCGACGCGCTGAGAAAGACGCTCTGGTACAAGTCGAAATTCAGAAAATGGATAAATCTCGACAAACCGCGAACGATCCAGAACGCCCTCCACAAAGCAACGGACTACATCATAGTCGAGGAAGAAACTAAAGTCTTATCGCAAAAACATAAGCCGGCAAGACCATCCTCGAAAGACGCAGATCCGAAAGGGAAAAAGAAGAACTCTCGTAACGACAAGTACGTCCATCACGAGGGGGAAGATCTCCAAGGGGCGCATAACTATGCGATCAATTCGGATCAAGGCCGGACCACGGGCAACACATGGACTCGCAATCAAGGGTATGACGAAAACACCTTCTGCGAGTTCCACCAATCCCGAGGACACTCCACGACCAATTGCAAAGTCTTGGGAGCAAGACTGGCCGCGAAGCTACTCGCTGGAAAGCTTTCGGAAGTAACTAGCGTCAAGGATCTCATCCTCGATTCTGATCGGCCTCCAAAGACGGATAGAAATCCGCCCGCTGAAAAATCCCCTCAACGAAACCAACCTGGGGATAAACACGGTAGGAGGCCGGATGACAAAGGGAACGATAACAATCGTCGCAGAGTCAATATGATCATCGGAGGATCACAATACTGCAGCGATACCGTGTCGGCCATCAAGGCTTACCAACGGAAGGCAGAATCAAGTGCAAATTGGCCTACATGGTCTCCTCCTCGAGACGGCCAAAGTTGCTCGATCACCTTCACAGAGGAAGAAGCCGGCGGTATCGACCAACCTCACTGCGACCCGCTCGTCATAGATCTCGTCATACGAGATTTAGAAGTCGGAAGGGTACTCGTCGACACGGGAAGCACGGTCAACGTAATCTTCCGCGACACTCTCAAGCGGATGAGTATCGAACTCGGAGAAGTAATTCCAACGCTAAAACCACTCACGGGTTTTTCAGGCGAAGTGTCGATGACTCTCGGATCAATCCAATTGCCAGTCATGGCCAAGGAGATCACGAAAATCGTCGAATTCGCGGTAGTCGATCATCCCGCTATCAACAACGTGATCATGGGAACCCCATGGCTCAACGCCATGCAGGCAGTTCCGTCAACTTACCACCTGGGTCTCAAGTTCCCAACGCCGAGCGGAGTCGCGGCCATATGGGGATGCCAAAAACAGTCGCGACTATGCTTCCTCGCGGAGCATAAGTTAAGGCAAATCACGGCTTCTGCAAACGGCAAACGCGCGAAGATAGATCGATCTTCAGCCAAAAACGCCCCGGGAGAGGACGAAGTAAAATCGTCTATCAACGCAAACGCATCGGACGTCGAAGCTCGACATAAATCCGAAGCCCACGCGACAACTCAACTGGAACATCCGGAAAATAGCGTCGACCCAGCCACGATCGACACGGTCAAGGCGGACATCACGACATCTACCACCGAGTAAGAACACTCGCGGCATGAAACAGAACTACAAGATGGCTTGATCCTCGAAAGGGGTACGTAGGCAGCTCGTCAAAAGACGAGTTCAGCTATCCCCCTCTCTAAAAAGGGGGGGGGGAGTGGGTTCGTATACTCGTATACTCCCACTTAGAAAAATCTTCATTATTGTAATCGAGTTTTTAGAAACTTCAAAAACTTTTACTACAATATACGTTGTCCTTTTTTATCGAAAACGTTTACGTTTCAGTAAAACACAAAAGAAACTTTCAGGACACGCCTGAAAACGTTAAGACTCTTGTCTGCGGCCCCTTCCGGCCCAAAAATCGTAAAGATTATCGCCTTTCAAACACCAAAAATACACGTATAATCCTCGAAATAACTGCGAGACGTCGCAAAAGTTAAAATTCGAGGACAATGCTAACAAATTGTCCGAACGCGACCACCAAAAACCTTACACCCCGTTCGTCGATTGGCCCTGACGAACACGCCAGCCGTCTTAAACAAACGCAATCCGATCACTCTTTTTATCTTTAAAAACGTCCAGCACAAGGACAAAAGCGCGCTACAACAAAAATCCGAAATTTTGGTTTAGCACTTCCAGTTGATTCTGAGAAGATGCTCGATTCGTACCATACAAGTCATATAAGCCGAGAACATATCGCAGACTTTAAATCGGTGCGAGTCAGGAAGAAATCGCAACAGGAAAAACGATAGCCGGCTAGTCACCGCACAAACCTTAACCGAAAGTAAACCTAGGTCTTGCCCTAAACCCAACGCTCTGGTCTCAAACATCTCAAGGCATGATATCTAAAAGATACGAGATCCTAAACCATGTCTCTCCGTTCATATCTCAATGTTCTCGAAAATCGTAAAGATAAGTAAATTTTTACGTAAATCACGAACGAACCAACAGATTGAACGTCTAATCAGAACTAAATACGAGACGACAACTCGTATTTACTTCAACCCTACTCAGGAAAACTCGAAACAAAACATTTATCATATAAATAAACCGCGTAAAGCGGCAAGGGATTCAAAGCCACCAACGGCCAGTCCCGGTAAATACAAATACGGCCATCTAGGCCTAAACAAAATCCAAATTCAAAGGGCCACACTTGGCCAAAAACAGATAAAAGGATAACTAATCCGCCCCTCATAATCCAAAGTCAAAGTCCCCGGACAACGAAGCGCCGAACGCATCCGCGGGACGATCCACTTCCTCGCCACCATCGGGAAACCCGGTCGGAACCTCCTCGGTATCAGGGGAAACCGGGATGGAATCCCAGAACCTTTGAATCTTCTCGTCAATCGGAGGGATAAGCGCCTCAGCATGGGCACGTTCACTCATCCCACTCTTCATCAAGCTCATTTCCTCTTCAAACACATAGTCATCGGCTCGCGTCCTCCAAAGACTTCCGACCGAACCGCGGCACTCGCGAAAGTCACCCACCGAGGTAAAGGCATTCTTGAGGTTCCCATACTCAACCTGGAACTGAGATGCACGAGTCTTCATCACCTCGACGATTTCTCTTTTGCCTTTCCTCTCCGCTTTACGAACAGCCCGCGCATGATCACGAGTAAGCTGCGCCTCTCGCTCCAGCATCTCGCCTTGCACGCGAGCGAGATCCCGCTCCGCTTTTTCCGCTTTGAAGCGGTAGACCATGACTTCTCTATGGCCCGCTGATGTTAGGAGTTTTCAAGGCTCCTAAGACAAATGTTGTAGTATAGAAGATTGTCGAACCAGTTCTGAGGGATATCAAAGCACTGAGAATGCAAGTACTCACTTAATCTAAGTGCAACCAATGATTTAGATGGGTTTTAAACTATGAATAAAACTAAAAAGCGATAACAGAATGATACTTTCTTGACTAAGGGAAAAGAGAATTCATGGGCATAGGAATTAGACCTTGGGTGATCAAGTATCGAACTAAGGATGGCAAATGATCAATCAAACTATCAACCTTAAGCCTAGACACAATTCTAAGCAAGCTCTATGTCTAGATGAATGCTCATTTGCTAACACATCTCAAACATCAAATGTCTTTGGTTGAATAATATGAAAGCAATCATTACTAACAAGTCTATTAGCTATCTTAGCACCTTTAACAACAAATGTCTTTGGCAAAGTATACTAAAAGCCTAGGAGAGTTGTCTCGGGCATTTCATCGAACACCTTTCGGGTGAGAAATGCCTAAGGATCAACAACTGAGTGGCCAACTCAGAAGATGCATTATGATTACTCTACTAGCAAGGAAATATGAATGATCTACACTAAAACATCCTAGCTCTAACCTAATCACCCTTAATCTCCCTAACCCATGAATTCAAAAGGTGATTACTCACTAATCTCCATGATTCCTCTTAAACCCATATTGGATTCTAGATTAACCATGTAGAGAAATAGATAAGAAATCAACAAGAACACAAGATGAAAGCAATGAAATCTGAATCAAAAGAGGTTTTTTACTCGTTCTCCTCCAGAAAAGAGATTATCTTGCCTCCAATGGCTTACAAAAGTACTTAACTTAGTTTTAGAAAGTGTAAAACATCAAAACAAATGACCAAAAGGCCCCTGAAATAACATAAAAATCGTCCAAGCAAAACACGCGGAGCGACCTAGCATAGTCGCTCCAGGAGGTCGCTCCCGACGCGTTTTTTTGTGTCTCGACGCGTCAAAACGCGAGTGACTTGAGCTGGTCGCTCTGGCTGGTCGCTCTGGCTGGGAGTGACTTGAGGTAGTCGCTCTGGACTGGTCGCTCTGGCTGGGAGCGACCTCAGTAGGTCGCTCTGAGAGGTCACTCTGCGATGCTCGACAAGGATGGATATGCCTCTAGTAAATTGATCATAACTCCTTCATTACATCTCCAAATGACTTGAAACCACTTCCATTAGAAAGCTAACTCAATTTTCTGTGTCTCCACAAAATCTTAGCAACAGAAGATTTCTCTAAAGGCTCCATCCATGCTCATCTTTCACCCTCTTTTGGATCACAATGCTCCCAAACATCTCAAATCACTCCATGGCACACTCCAGCACCTAATAAGAACAATGAATGCAAAATGCAACCTAGACATGGCTAAATCCTAATCTATATGATGAAAATGATCATGGATGAATGGATAAAACAATGTAAATATGCAAGATATCACCCGCCTCAATGGCCGAGACAAGCAAGCTCAGGCCCTGCAAAATTGATCGGCATGTTATAAATATATACATAGGACAATCACCCAAAAATTCTCAAAAAACTAACCCCATTGATGATGCGAGATCCTTCCGCAACGACTCTCGGCCTCGCCGATTCTTTCGTTGGAGGAGGAGCATCGAAACCCGATGGCAGCCCAGCAAAGAAATCATCGAAATCCGGAATAGGGGCCTCGCTCGAACCGCTCCCGTCGGCGTAAGCAAGGCTCGGATCCCATCCTGGAAGCATAGAGTCATCCATCGAAAACTCTATTTCGCCAAGATCGACATCTTTTCCCTTCCAAGAGCTCGACTCCGGCACAGCTGTTGGAGCTTCGACGGGATTCTGTTCGTCGGGTTCGGAGTCGCTTCCCGTGTCCGCATCCAAAGCAGGACCGGGTTGCACGAATCTCAGTGCCTTCCGAACCCTCTTCGGCGTAAAAGAAGTCCAGAAGAAGGGACCATTCCTGAGAAGATCCCTCACCGAAATGATGTCCCCGGGGAACGGAGCAAAATGGTTGATGAAGGGACGATCATTCGGCAACCTCCGGAACAGTGGAATGCAACTCTCTTCGACGGATGCAGCGTCTATACGAACAAAGAAAAAGAACTTCTTCCACGAGTTGAAGTTCGAAATAAACTTCTTAACCACTGACATAAATTTCCGAGGGACCAACCTATGCTTATCCGTACCCCTGACAAGTTGAAGCCTCAAAAGCGCTTCATAATGATCGACGGAAAGGGAAAGGCCATGGTCGTAGCTTAGGATCAGGATCCCAATAAGATGCTGAATGGCAAGGGGTGTCAACTGACTTATCGCAACTTCGAAACGGTCCAACACTCGGACGAGAATTTCGGGTATGGGGAACCATAGGCGACAACGCACTACGAACGCCTCATAGCAAGTAAAGTAACCCTCCGGGGGGCTGTTAGCACATTCCCCGCGGCAGGGAACCCGGAACTCCACAGCATCCGGGATGTGGTAGAACGATCGCATCGTCGCGAGAAACTCGTCAGTAGTCCTGCTTGCATCCTCTTCCTCGATTCCACGATGGACCAGGACCGGGAACGGCTTCTCCTTGGGAGGGGTCAATGAGCCATAATGAGCAACCCACCATGCCTCGTTTTCGGCAGGATGCACCGAGTGAGGCACGAACTCCATCTTCGGAACGATGAGCTCGTCATAAGGACTCGCGAACGAAGACCTTTTTTTCGCAATCTTTTTCTTGCTCGACATCTTTACACTTCTCTTGAGTGAATAGAGGAAAAGGGTGGAAAGAAAGATAGAAAGTTTTTTGTTTTAAAGAAAGATCTTAGAGAAAGACAAGAAAGTGAAAAAATTATGGAACAAGTTACCTCCCTTCTTATAGACATGAGGATTTACTATTCAAGCTCGGACTTTCGGATATTAATTCCATCCATCACGCCTAACTTGCCAAACATACCTAACCGCACGCTAGGATCCTACGATGCCTGATCCTAACGGGCTGGGGGGCTAACTGTTGGGGTCAAAAACGGTTACGACGGAATTACCACCCGAAAATCCTCGGAGATCGTATTTCCAAAAGAGATAGTAAAAAGAGAGAAGTAATTTTCGTAAAAATAACCAATACGAAGTTTTTACGAAGAAGCATCCTTTGGGATTCAAACCGAACAAACCAAGCTCGGTCACCACGCATACACGCCGTCCGATCGCTATGCAGCAACCAAACCTGAACCAAACTCGGTCGCTACGTAGCGACCGAGCGCTCGTCCCGCTCGGTCGCTACGTAGCGACCGGGCTCGAGCCAAAGTTTGGTCCCTGTGTAGCGATTGAACCTTTCCGAACATCGATACGACACCAGTCCTTGCATTCTCGTCAAACCTTCGAATGCTATCTCCCGAAGACCGTAGCAAGCTCAGTCCATGTTTCCCGCTATTCTAATTCGTCGATCAAACTTCGCGGATTAGAAACCGCGGAAAAATTCGTAGTAAACGTGTCGAGTCGGAAGACGGCCCGAAGGGACCTAAAACACGACTCGAGGCCCATCCTACGATTTTTCCTAATCAATAGCCCGTAAACCACAGCATGGTTCACGCCTGGCCCACGAGGAAGGATAAATGTCAAGTTTCCGCGGATAAATACGGAAGTTTTGAAGATAATTGTGAAGATCGGGAAAAATGGAATATCTCCATTTTTATGCTATGACGGCTTAAGGGCAGAAGAGTAAAAGCGTAAACCGACCTTGGAGCTAGTATATAAGGAGTCCTAGGCGAGGATCAAAGGGGGAGAATTTTTCAGAGCAAACTTAGCACTTAGAACAATTTAGGCAATTTTCCGTTTTTGTTATTTCGAGCTGCGACTCAATTAGGTTTAGCCGTCTTAGGGTTGCTAGAACTAGGAATCTCGCCGACAGCTCTCGAGCCCAGGCTTATACCTTGTTGTAACGCTCATACGCAGATTTGGAATAAGATCTACTTTGCTCTCTTTTCGATTTCTTATTTTTATCATTGTTATTCTCGTGTTCTGATTGCTTGACGTGTGGTAATTAACAGATATCCGGGTCCTCTGGGAAATTAGGGTTTTCCTAGTTTCCTTATTTAAACGGAAATCGACAGCGTGAATTTCGGTTCCCACAGCAGTCCTCACTGCGGCTTACTTGATTAATAGGACACCTACCAATATACACAAAGGACGATCGCCGTACGAATTGCTTCACGGAGTGAAACCTGATTATGGTCATCTCCGAGTTTTTGGCTCTGCGTGCTACACTCATCGAGCTTCACGAGACAAGGATAAGTTTAGACCTCGCAGTCGCCTTGGTATATTTATGGGGTATCCCTTAGGCAAAAAGGGTTGGAGAGTTTATGATGCTGATAATGATGAGTTTATCATCTCTCGGACGTTGTTTTTCGTGAGGACGTCTTCCCTTACGCTAAGATATTGCCTTCGCCGACATTACTTCCTTCACAAGTCATTACCGTTGATGAAGATTGGGAGATTCCGGTGACGGCTTTCGAAGACAGGGGGAGCTCTGTTTCTTCTTCATTGCATGTACCAGAAGTTACAGAAGGTCCCAGTGCAGTGACTACTGAAACTGTTGCTCACACACCACCTGCAGTTGACGTTACTGATCTGTCTCAGCCTGAGGTACAGGAGAATGCTATACCTCCTCCACTTCCACTGTCCGTAACGTCACAAACAGAACATGCTGTCACACCAGAACCAGAGCCGGTTGCTCCCTCAGGACGAGGACAGCGAGAACGCACTCCGTCTGTACGACTCACTGATTATGTCACATACAACACTACGGCTGCAAATACCCCTCACGCTCCATGCTCTTCATCCTCCACATCAAAGCCTTCGCAAGCGGTTCAAGGTACGTCGCAATATCCCTTATCTCAGTTTATAGCTGATGCTGACTTTTCCTCAGGACATCAAGCTTACATGGCTGCCATAACGGCTGGAGTTGAGCCAAAACATTTTAAAGAAGCTATTGGTCAAAAGATTTGGGACGATGCGATGTATGTTGAAGTCGATGCCTTGGAGGAACAGGGTACGTGGGACATCACAGATCTCCCTCCCGGCAAAGAGGCTATTGATAGTCAATGGGTTTATAAAATAAAATATAATCCTGATGGGACAATTCTGCGTCACAAAGCTCGAGTGGTTGGTAATGGGCGCAAGCAAGTCGCGGGGAAGGATTATAATTAAACCTTTGCCCCAGTGGTGAAGATGACTACCATTCGTTCTTTACTTCGCATTGCTGCTGCTAAGCAGTGGGAGATTTATCAAATGGACGTTAACAACGCCTTTCTCCATGGTGACTTAGAGGAGGAGGTCTATATGAAATTACCACCGGGGTTTCGTCACACACATCCTGGCAAGGTCTGTCGTTTGAAGAAGTCCTTATATGGCCTCAAACAAGCGCCTAGGTGTTGGTTCAAAAAGCTCTCGGATGCTTTGTTTAGGTTTGGTTTCACGCAAGCCTATGATGACTATTCCTTGTTTTCATATACGAAGAAGGGACTGGAGATTCGAGTCCTCATATATGTGGATGATCTTTTGATTTGTGGGAATGATGCGTATATGATACAGAAGTTCAAAGATTATCTTGGTCGATGTTTCTCAATGAAGGATCTAGGCAAACTACGATACTTCTTGGGGATTGAGGTTAGTCGTGGACCAAATGGCATTTTTCTTTCTCAGCGAAAATACGCGTTGGATATTGTTTCGGATACAGAGAATCTCAGTGAAACGCCAGCTTTAACGCCGCTAGAACAGAATCATCGTCTTGCTACTGTGGAGAGTCCAGCGTTTGATGATCCACAAAAGTATCGTCGACTTGTGGGACGTTTGATTTATCTTATGCATACACGTCTAGAACTTAGCTATGCGGTTCATATCTTGACACAATTTATGAAGAAACCAAAGCAAACTCACTGGGATGCTGCTACACGAGTTGTTCGTTTCTTGAGAGGCACGGTTGGGTATGGTGTCTTTCTCTCATCTGATACGGACCTTACATTGACAGTCTACTGTGATTCAGATTGGTCTTCGTGCCCCATTACGCGACGTTCCCTGAGCGCTTTTGTTGTCATGCTCGGTGGTTCGCCGATATCTTGGAAGACCAAGAAGCAGCGCACAGTTTCACATTCTTCCGCTGAGGCCGAGTACAGGTCGATGGCCACTGCATTAAGAGAAATCAAATGGCTTCGCAAATTGTTAACAGAATTGGGAGTCAAACAACAGGAACCTACACGCTTCTTCTGTGATAGTCAAGCGGCCATCTATATTGCTGCTAATCCGGTCTTTCATGAGCGCACGAAACATATCGAAAATGATTGTCATTCGGTCAGGGATGCGGTTCGTGATGGCATTATTGTTACTAAACACATCACGACAGATACGCAGATCGCTGATGTCTTAACAAAAGCTCTAGGCAGGGCTCAGTTTCATACGTTAGCATCCAAGTTGGGTGTCACTCCTTTGGACCCTCCAACTTGAGGGGAGTATTGTGGGAGTTATCTTAAGTTAGATAAACATAAAGTTTGTTAACGATATATTGTGTAAATCTCCTGAGATGTAGGAGATAGGATACGCTTCAGGTATGTATAAATATGAGTTGCCTTTGAGCTTAATAAGAAAGCAAGTTTGATAACCAATTCTACAAAGTATCTCCCCATCCTCCAACATCTCCTTTTCTGAAGAAAGCTTTAGTCTCCATTCCATTTGGCAACTTCCCTTCTCTGTTAACTTCCGAACTACTTAAGCTCTCAAAACTACACAACTTCACAATTCCTCTCTCTTCTTCTTCTCCTACAAAACCACATCCCAAGAACTCACACTACAAGAAAACATCGGGATACTGAGGGAAAAAATCGTCGGTATGTCGTCGGAATAACGCTATTCCGACGACATACCGACGAAAAAAGTCCTCGGAAATATCTCCTCGGAAATTCATACTTCCTCGGAATTCCGTCGGAAATTTCCGACGGAATTCCGAGGAAACAAAATTCCGAGGAAACTCCGAGAAACATATGTTCGTCGGACGGTTCCTCGGAATAAACCGATGGAATTCCGATGGTCAAATCCTCGGAAGTTTCGACAAAACATTCCTCGGAATGTTTATCGGAAAATTCCGAGGAACATAAGTTCCTCGGAAAATTCCGAGGAACATATTTTTCCTCGGAATTTTCCGAGGGAATGGAGTTCCTCGGAAAATTCCGAGGGACAAAACTCCCTCGGAATTTTCCGAGGATTCCATTCCCTCGGAAAATTCCGAGGGAATTATGTTCCTCGGAATATTCCGAGGGAAGAAAGTTCCTCGGAATTTTCCGAGGAACTACATTCCCTCGGAATTTCGAAAAAATTTATTTTTTTAAAAAAATTTAAATTTTTTAAATTTAATTTTAAAATTTAAAATTAAAATTAAAATTGAATAAAACATTAAATAAAACATAGTAGATAATATTCAAAGTTAAATAAAACATTCAGAGTTTTTGGTAAAAAAAAAAAAAAACTACGGGTCTTGGATGTTCGGGAACACCTCGTTCGGGTACATCCTCTTCATCATCTCCATCATCTGCTCGTTGAGCCTCTTCTGGGTCTCATAGCCCGCCTGTTGAGCTGCCATCTGGGTCTCCAACGCAGATATCCGATCATCCTTGTCCTTCAGCTGAGCCGTAAGAACTTCCGGATCAACATATGGCGGTGGTGCAGAAGAAGGAGCAGCCGACCGGGAGCGACGACCCAAACCGACCATACGTCCCTTCTTCTTTGGAACCGACTGAAATATAAAAAACCAAATTTAGATAATATAAATTGATGATAAAATAAAAATCAAGAAATAAATAAATTGAACTTTAAAAAAAAAAACTTACCGATTCAACGATTTCGTTGATTCGAACCCGGGACAAGTTGGTCGAAGCCGTCGAATCGTCATCATCGGTTTGAAGCTGAGACACTTCGTCGTACACCTGAGTTTGGACCAGGTCGACCACGTCCCTCACAAGACCATCATCAATCTGACCGGTCTTCTTGTTGGTATACGCCCTTTTCATTAGGGCGAGATCATCAACCGGCTCGCCCTCATTTTCTTCCGCCTTGAAGAAAAAATAAATTAAACAAACATTAGAAATTTGAAAAAATGCATAAAAAATAAAATTCTGAAACTTAAATAATTAAAGAAAAAGCGGTTGAACTTACCATGCGATCCGCGAGAGTGGCAATAGATTGGGCACCCAAGTTATGCTTGTAGATGCCCTTCCCTTTACGGTCGCTCCTGCGGTTGTTGGAGTTGGTGGAAGAAGTTTCTTTCGTCTCTTCCTTATCCCAATGCTCACACAACTCCTTCCATACCGTGTCGTTCATCGACTTTGGGACCTTTTAATTTAAAAAAAACAAAGTTTAATAATTTAAAAAATAGTTTAATAAATTAAAAATTGTTAATAAATTAAAAACTACCTTGTTTGCTTCCCACTTCTTCTTCCACTCGTACATCTGCTTCCCATAGTTGTCCATAACTTTATGGACAAAATGGTTATAGATAGAGAGCGTATCATCGGAATTCCAGTTGAATTCTTGCTGAAATAGTTTAAAAATAGTTTTTAAGCACAAAAATATAAATAGTTTAATAATTACAAAAATAGTTTTAATAAATAAAAAATAGTTTAATAAATATAGAAAATAGTTTAATAATTACCAAAAAAAAAGTTTTAATAAATAAAAAATAGTTTAATAATTAAAAAAATAGTTTTTAAAATATTTAAAATGTTTAATAAATATAGAAAATAGTTTAATAATCACAAAAAAATAGTTTTAATAAATAAAAAATATAAGTAAAAATTTTGAATACTTACCGCAAACTGACGAAACCACAGATGCTGCTTCTCGACGGGAAAGTGAGTGAAAGTCGGATGTCCCTTGTCGAGGGCAGAGTACATCATACGGTTGATCCATGCGCTGATCCCGTTCCCGGATCGGTTGAACCTAATAAAAAGAACAAATTATTAATAATCAATCAAATTTTAAGGATAAAAAATAAAAGTTTAAATTACCATGTTTGACCATGTCCATGTGGATACTCAGTGAGATAGGGAAGATGGTCACGACCGGGCTGTCGAACCAACTCCGCAACGCTCATCACTCCCGGAGGACCGGGTGCAGCAGCGGGACCAGGAGCGGGTGCAGCAGCGGGAGCGGGAGCAGCAGGAGCGAGTAATGGAGAGGGAGATGTATGGTATGAGCTGTGGGGCGAAACGGAATCCTGAACATGGCTGGAAGAACCCCGAGACTGGCTCCCCATACCACCCCGGCTACGACGCTGGCGAGGCCGGATCTGATCATCATTAGACCTGTAAATTAAAAAAAAAAAACATATTTCAAAATTATAGTTTTTAATCACAAAAATATAAATAGTTTAATAATTAATAAAAAAAGTTTTAATAAATAAAAAATAGTTTAAAAATTTTAAAAATAGTTTAAATAAATCCCAAAAACATAATAATAACGAAAAATAGTTTTAAAAATGTTTAAAATGTTAAATAATTACAAAAATAGTTTTCATAATATTAAAAATGTTTAATAAATATAGAAATTTATATTTTACATATAAAATACATAAAACGTTTTATAACCACAAAAACAATGTTTTTAAATATTATATAAATGATTTTTAATCTTAAAAAAAGTTTTATAGATTTTAAAAATGTTTAATAAATATATAAATGAATTTAAAATGCAAAAAATAGATTTTATATACAAAAAACGTTTTCAATATATATATATAATTTCAAATTCGATTTTTATAACCACAAAATTAATAAAAACTAAAAAAAAAATTCAAATCAAGTGAAATACATAATCAAACTCGATTTTACACAAATCTACCATTCACCCTAACAAAATCTATAAATCTCATTCCAAAATCATCAAATCTACTTAAAAACCATACAAATCTAACCTAAAAGAGTGGGATAGGGTTCTTACATGATTATGGGGGAGGATTAGGGGAGATTCGCCGGAAAAACGCGAGAGAGAACGGTGGAGTCGCCGGAAATCGCGAGAGGAGAGGCTGTGCGGCGCGGAGAGAAAGAGAGAAATGGGGAAGAAGATCGGGCTCGCCCTAATATTATGAGGGGTCCGACGGAAACTATCCGTCGGAAGAAGATCACTGGAACCTTCCAATGATATGTTGCCCGTTCGCCTCTATCATCATGCCGAGCAGGTCTTCTGTTTTTGGTCTGAACTTCTGCTGGAAAGTAGTACTCGGCAAAGTTTGAAGTTTCTTCATTGATCATCTGTGCGACTATAGACCCTTCCACCCTACTTAAATTTTTTACCATCTTCTTCAAATGGAACATATACCGCTCATACAGATACATCCATCTATACTGCACAGGACCACCAAGTTCCAATTCTCTTACCAGGTGAATAACAAGATGCTCCATAACATCAAAAAATGAGGGAGGAAATATCTTCTCAAGGTTGCACTGAATCACAGCTATATTAGTCTTCAAATTTTCAATACCTTCAAGAGTCACTGATCTTGTGCATAAATCGCGGAAGAAACCACTTATCCCTGCAATTGCTTCATGAACATTTCGTGGTAATAGTTCCTTGAAGGCAAACGGAAGGAGGCGCTGCATCATTACATGGCAATCATGGCTTTTCAAGCCAGTAAACTTTCCTTCCTTTCTGTCGATACAGTTACGCAAATTAGATGCGTAACCGTCTGGAAATTCCACATCGTTTGAAATCCAATCAAAGAACGCATCCTTTCCCGCTGCATCAAGTCGGTATATGGGAAAAGGAGCCCTACCACTCTCATCAACATGAAGTTCTGAACGATCACATATATCGACTAAATCGAGTCTTGACTTCAAATTATCCTTTGTTTTACCTTGAACATTAAGGATCGTGTTCATGAGATTGTCAAAAAAGTTCTTCTCGATATGCATGACATCTAAATTATGCCTTAGTAGATGATCCTCCCAGTATGGCAGATCCCAAAAAATACTTTTTTTGTGCCAGTTATGTAGGTTTCCAACACCATCTACCGGAAAATGCTCATGTCCACCGACGTCTGGCGTCCTTTCTGCACCAAAATCTCTAAGTTGTGTCTTCAAATCTTTCCCACGAATTTCCGGAGGTGGACTGTCAAACACCCTCTTGTTCTTCGTAAACAAATTCCTACTTCTACGATATGGATGATCTGGTGGTAGAAATCTCCTGTGACAGTCAAACCAACACGTTTTCCTTCCGTGTTTTAGTTGGAAAGCATCAGTGTTATCTTGACAATATGGACATGATAGCCTTCCATGCGTTGTCCATCCAGATAACATACCATATGCTGGAAAATCACTTATTGTCCACATTAGTACTGCCCGCATTTGAAAGTTTTCTTTACACGAAACATCGTATGTTTCAGCACCTTGAGCCCATAGTTGTTGCAACTCATATATTAGTGGCTAAAGAAACACATCAAGTGATCTCTTAGGATGCTCTGGTCCGGGAACGAGAATCGAGAGAAACAAAAACTCTCGTCGCAAGCACAAGTTTGGGGGTAGGTTGTATGGTGTAAGAATGACTGGCCATAGAGAATACTGTCTTCCACTCTTGCCAAACGGGCTGAAACCATCAGTACATAATCCAAGGTAGACATTTCTTCTCTCATACGCAAAGTCGGGATACTTTGATTGGAAATGCTTCCACGCTTTTGCATCTGAAGGATGTCTGATCTCACCATCTGTTGAGTGCTCCGCATGCCATCTCATTGGTTGCGCTGTGCGTTCAGACAGATACAGCCTCTGCAACCTTTCCGTCAAAGGCAAATACCACATCCTTTTATATGGTACTGGAACTCTTCCACTCGTATCTTTATAACGAGGCTTCCCACAAAATTTGCATGAAACCCGCTGTTCATCCGCCCTCCAATAAATCATGCAGTTGTCTCTGCATACATCTATTACCTGATACGATAAACCAAGACCAGCTACGAGTTTCTGAACCTCGTAGTATGAGCCAGGAGCTACATTATCTTCGGGTAGAATACCTTTTACATAATCAGCAATCGCATCCACACAGTCTTCAGCCAAATTATAATCCGTCTTAATGCCCATCAATCTTGTAGCAGATGATAAAGCTGAATGACCATCTCTGCAACCTTCGTACAATGGTTGCTTTCCAGCATCCAACATATCATAAAATCTCCTAGCTTCGGCATTGGGTAAATCTTCCCCTCTAAAATGATCATTTACCATCTGCTCAGTACCTACACCGTAATCTACATCCGTTCTAATTGGATCTTCTAATCTAACCGCTGGCTGAGGTTCGCTAGTACTACCATGTTCATAATCAGTTTCTCCATGATGATACCAAATTTTGTAACTTCGTGTAAACCCACTCAAATATAGATGAGTCCAAACATCCCATTGTTTAATAACTTTTTTATTTTTACAATTAGAGCAAGGACATCTTAACATACCTGTTTTTGCTTCCGGTTGTCGGTGAACTAACCCCATGAATTCGGTTATACCTTGTTGGTATTCTTCCGTAAGCAATCTCGTGTTCGGATCCAAATGAGGTCGATCGATCCAAGAACGAAAATAATTTGAAGAAGACATGTTTTTTATGAATCAAATTCGTGTGTAAAGAAAGTGAGAGGGAGGATGAAGATATGGAGTGAATGAAGAGGAAGAGGGGTGCTTGTATTTATAGTTGAAATCCTGCCGACAGTCCGAGGAAATTCCGACGGAATTCCGATGCAAACGGCTAGTTCGTCGGAATTTCCTCGGAATTTTTAAAATCCCCCAACGGCTCTCCAACGGCTCTCTAACGTCTATAATATTTCCTCGGAATTCATCGGTTTTTTCCGAGGAATACTAGTTTCCTCGGTATTCCGTCGGAATATTCCGACGAGATGAATTTTCCTCGGAATTCCGTCGGAATATTCCGAGGAAATTCCGAGGAAGCCAAATTTTGTGTTTCCTCGGAATTGCCTCGGAAATTCCTCGGTATATTCCGAGGAATTCATTTTCCGTCGGAACGTCCGTCAGAATACCGCTGTTTTCTTGTAGTGTCAGCTATTTTCTTGATTGTATCTCCAGTCTGCTTCTTGAGCTCCTCATAAGTAACAAACAAGACCTTGTTCGGATTCTCGAGGCTCGCATGCCAATACTCCAACACATGATCCCAAAAGGGTCCACTAGTAAATTTACCTTGACAAAACGCTTCAATCGCTTTTTCAATAGGACAATCAGCGGTTTCTTCAGGAGCAAGTTTCTTCCTAAAATGCCATAAGGACACAAACATGTCCTTAGGGTTCCTACAACAATACACAATCTTACAAGACGAGCTCTTAACGGACTCTGGCAGGGAAAGAAGCGGTATGTGCGTGTTCATGAGTCTTGGAGAAGGCAACTTGGGGAAATCAAAATCTGGAAACTCGTGGTATACTCCTTCCAAGAAAGGTATGAGGAGGTGTGGATTGGTATCAAGAAGAGGATGATTACCAGAAGAAACTGGAAACTTGTGTCGGTTAAGGAGAGAAAAGACGAGAGCTTTTAACCAAGTGGTACCTGATTTAGGATTGGTGACGAGGATAATGTCGGAATCTTTAGCCTCAAAGTGTTTTTGACACTCCAAGAGTCCTTGTAACAGAGCTTGTGTGTGCCAACGTCCTTGAAACTGATACAAGTGACTCACTAACCAGCCTTTCTCGCTTGGAAGAGAAGAAATCAGATCTCTTGTTTCTTGTGTCGGATCTTCACTTCCCAAGTAATCATTAACAACTGATGATGGTGTCGACATTGCTGAGATTAAAATTTGAGAAATTACCTATAATGAGTCAGATGATACATATAATGACTATACTAATGCATAAACTTTCTTAATTACTGTACTAGATCACATGGGTAATCAAAATACAAAAAAAACCAGCATTCCTTTGAGTATTAACGAAACTGCCATTGAATTAATTTAATAATTAATTCTCTAATATTTTCCAAAAAAGCAAAACCCCTTTGTCGACACTTCTCTCCTTTGTAATCTCAGTTCTTCTTTTCCCCACATTGAACCTCCATCTCCGACAACCTCATCTCAGTTGCAGTCGTCTTGCGTTTCATTACCTCCTCTCTAAGCCGGCGTCGTCCCTGCACACGATGAACCCTAACTCCAAACCCTAACTCCGATTTGGCTTCGTCACATCCGCCTCAAAATTAAAGAAAATTGAATCTGTAAGTGCTAGATATATTCATTTCTTAACATATTTTCTTTGATTCCATGCTAAATTTCAATAGCCCTAATTTCCAATTTTATTTCTGACAAATTGAAAACTGGTTCTGTTTTTTTTTTTTCTTTTCAAAACCCTAATTCTCAGATTATTTGTCTTTTCTAATTTCTAATTTCTCTGTGTATAATCTGGATGAATGATATTTATTAAGTTTGTTCTTGTTTTTTTTAAAAGGAATGGCCTCATCTTCGGGTACCAAGAAGTATCCTCCGCGGCTTTACGAGATTGGTAAAACGCCTATTCAATCTCGGAGCATGAACCACATTTTTTTTCTGTCCAACCTTCAAGTAATGAAAGAGTCTGTCGGCGAAGACGTTTGGCTTGAGTTAAGAGAATCAGCTGTAGGCGTGATTATCAAGCTGAAGGAGTTGGAGTACACTTGGTCTGCAAAACATGTTCATTATTTTCTGGTGAATCAATTGGCGATTCAGTACAGTCATGAAGTTTGGTCTTTGATAGAAGACCAGCCATTGAGGTTCTCTCTGTATGAGTTTGAAGATATTACAGGGTTAAATTGTGATCCCTTTGACACGCAAGAACAATGGGATGTGGCTCATGAAGACTTTTGGGTGGAGATGAAAGTTCCAATTTCTGAAAGACCCAAGTTGAATGAACTTCAAGCCCTTTTTCCGATCATCAGAAATTGGCCTAGAGAGAAGCGTGTAATGGTTGGCTTGTTGTGTCTACTATCCATTGGCATATTTGGCATTTCAAGCAATAGTAGAATACCTCTGCATTTGGCGAAAAGGGTGATGGATCCAGCAGCTTTCCAGCGCCATCCATGGGGTCGTGTGGCATTTACCAGCCTTGTGGATTCTATTAAAGTGGTGACATACGAAGAAAAGAGGAGTTACACACTACATGGTTGTGTTCATGCATTGCTTATTTGGATATACGAGTCTGTGCCAGGTTTAGGAGAGATATATGGGCATCGGATAGAGGAAGCTGAGGTTCCGCTTCTGTCATGGCATGGTTCTCGTCAGCGTATCAACTTCCCAAACTTCTGTGCACAAGAAAAGAAAAAATATCAGAAGGTATGATTATTTTCTTTGCAATTATTTGTCTTATTTTTTTACTTAATTAGTGTTGTACTTTACAATGCAGATTCGTCTAAGGCATATGATTGTAAAGGCAATGGAGGATAGATATTCGAAATGGGACGAAGATAAACCGCCTGATGATTTGGATAACATGATAGTTGACATCCATAATGATCAGCTAAACGACAAGTTTTGGGATGTACTGCCACTTACCAAGTGCCAGAAGAGAAAAACTCAAGTCAGTGCACCTAGTGTTCCCGAAAGAGTGGATACGAGCCCCTCCACAAAACGAAGGAAGGAGAAAGACACTGCACCAGAAATGGTATTCATAACTTAAACCAACTTTTAAAATTGTTTTAACCGGAGGTTTAAATTAATTTAAACTGCAAATTGATTCCAACCAAAATTAAAAATTTATTTAAACAGAAAATAATCTAAACTGAACCAAGTTATACCAAACCAAAATCTTAGTGAATTTAACCAGAAATTCGAGTGGATAAGTCTGCTACAATAAGTGTTTCTTAATATGGTAATTAAAATTTGATTTAAAAGTCTGCCGTCAAAGATGGCAATTTTTAAAATCTGCCACCAAATGAATATAAAAGTCGACCAGAAATTTAAATCGGATAAACATATCTTTCATAAAAATTTATATCTATTACTCTTAAAAAGTCGGCTGAAGGTAATTTTAAATCGGTTTAAAAAATCTAACTGATACGATATAAAACTGCCAATTTTTAAAAATCTGTCTCGTCATTCGATAGACTAAAACATATAAATCTATTGAAGACATTAAATCGGACAAATAAATCAGCCATCTTTAAAAAATCTGTTGTAACTTAAAAGTCTGCTTCCAAATACACGGCAGATATAAATTTAACAGCATGTTTAATGAACAGATTTATGTTACAATATATTTGTTTTTTTGTCAAATAAATCTGCCGACGATTTTTTTTTCAAAATTTAAATGGCAATTTTGTAATATACTTTTCTGCTCACAACTGTAAAAAAAGGCATTTTCGACCATAAAAATATTTTAGTAATTTTGAACTTTTAAGATTTATTCTAGTAATAACTCAAGTAATTTGACTCGTTTTAGTAAACTCCCCATAATCTTAAAAAATGTTAGAAACTATGAGATGTGTTTTTCTTAAGCTGCATCTGTGAGGGTAATACTTGTGTGCTTTTTATAATATGAATGTTTGGTTGAACGAGAAGTTTGCTCTACAAGTAAATAGCGCAATACTCTACGGAGAGTCTTTGATGGAAGAGTCAACATATCCTATTCTACAAGTTTGCTCTTTTTGTCTTAATCTTTGATGGAATAGTCAACATGCTTGAAGAGCACGTAGAATAATATCTAAAGAAGAAAACACAAGAGAGAAAGATGTTCACGGTTCTACTATCATATAAAGATAAGCGCCAGTATAAGCTCATGGACTTTGGAAGATCAACTCAAAACCCAAATGAATTTAGACAGGATCCAAAACAGGTAAGGCCAGATTGGTTCATCATCACAAGTTCACAACAATCATGTTCATTAAATAGGATAAAAACAGGTTTAGTTATTCTTAGCAAAAGAATCTAAAAGGTGAACCAATGAGTTTATCTTCAGCAGTCTTATCTATCTCCTCTGCTAATAAAGGAGTCACCATATCAACAACTTCGAAAGAGTGATTTCGGATTTTGTCATATATTGTCAGCTAATTTAAAAGACTGCTACAAACCACATGAACTTTTATATACAAGAATTTGAGAAGCCAGTTTCCTATGTGTCGCTGTCACATTAACTCTCACGATGGTTGATTACACTAATACCTTTATTGAATTAATTTACAATAAAATACTATTATTTATTTTTTATTTAGTTTACTTTTTAAAATTTTCCAAAACCATATACATATAATAAAAAAAAGAAAATTTATAAAGTAAAAAAAATGAATTGAAAAACGAAAATATATGTATATATAATATGATTTCATAAAAAGGGAAAGTTAACAAAATAATAATATTACATTTAAAAGATATTTTTAAATACTTTCTTTATATCTATATTTTTTTAGATGAGAAATATAAATTTGTATATAATGTGATTTCATGAAAAACAATTTACACAGATAATCTTGATATTAGAAAAAGATATATTATTTCTTTTAAAACAAAATTTTAAACAACACAAAAAAATTAAAAGTAATAGAAATATTTTTATATATGTATCTATTTTCTTTACATAAGATAATTAAGTAACATATATTGATATATGTTTAATTGACTAAAAATAGTTTATAATTAGTGATATTGAATTTTTTTATTTATTTTTCATATATTTAGTTGATTATCATATCTTTCAATTACAGCAAAAAATATCAATAAATTATACTTTACCTATATAATATTATTTTCAAATACAATCACAATTTTGTTTACTGTTTATTTTTAAGAGATATTAAAAACTAATTTTTTAAAAAAAATAATCATTTGATCAAATAGTTATAAAATAGTTTAATAAGGTAGATATATTATATTTTATCATTATTAACGTTGTATATTTTCTTAATATTCTTTTAAATTTTATGTTTTTATGTTTGTGAAACTTAATAGAACCATAATCAAAATACCAATTCAAATCTGAATTCTCATTTTTAAGATTATTTAAAATAAATTTCAGTTTCCATTCAATAAATCAATTGCAAAAAGTTATTTAGAATTTATAAAATATTTTAATTATTGTAAATATTGATATGTGTTCATAAGCTTCCAAAAATGTATCAACTACTTATGCATGTAAATGTTGATTATCACTTTATTTTCTAATATTTTTTTTTAAAACATCAACATATAATTTGATAAATGTTATGAAAATACATGCACATTTAAATGATAATTAACATTGATTTTATTTGACTTAATTATAATAAAAATAATTATACTTCATTTTGAATTTGAAAGAATATATGTAACTCAGTATATTCACAACATGAGTGACTCAACTAATCCAACTTATATTTAAAATCATATATTTAACTAAGATAGGAATATATAATTAAGAATAGTAATTTATTTTATAAATATAAAGTCATAGGACACTTTAGTTTATTTTTAACCAACTGTTACAATTTAGTTCTTTTGTAAAATATTCATAATATTATCGTTATATTAATTTATGTAATTTGGAATCAGACACTTCAGTTTATTTTTTATTTTATTATAAGCACAGTATATCTTAAGTTATACATAAACTTCATAAAATATATTTACATATCTAAGACAACAACTACCTAAATGCAAATAATAAATTAATAAAATTTTTGATATATAGAATAAAAATATTACAGTTGAATTCAAATATGCTATCCAATTTACCTAATGATAACTAATCGACTGTAAAAACAATAAAACTGATTAGATATAACATATATAAATCATATGTATAATTAAAGTAATATAATATATTAATGTAAATGATGCATATATATTATAAATTAATTTAAAATTAAAAGTAAATAGCAATCAATTATTATAGTATATTTACTTTAGAAATATTTATACTCGTGCATGAGCACGGAAAAACACCTAGTGTAGATTAAGTGTGACATAACAAAATGCTAAATTATATCATTCTATGGACATGTATTGAGTCACCACAATGACAAAATGGATAATAAATCTGAAGATGTTAAAACATGGCCAACACAATGTTTTGAGAATACACTTTGAGTCTGAATCTTTTTTTGTGTGGACATGTATTGATCAACACTTATGCCACATCATCACTACGTGAACTCTATTTCTCTCTTTTATTATCTTCTTTCCAAAACAACACATATCATATCTTTTAAAATGAAAGTTTAGTTTTTCATTTAAAAAAAATAACTTTTTCAATATAAAATCGTTAAATATTTTTTATAAGTTATATTTATGTTTGGCTTATCAATTTACATATATAATAAAAATTAAATTATTATATTATATATATGAATATGTTTATTTGATATGTATTATATATATATATATATATAAATGTGTAAATTGCAGGGTTTTTAGCGAAGAAAAATTAAATTGATAAATTAATTTATTAATTAACTTAATAGATGAAGATTATATTTACACATAAGTGATATAAAATAATTTATTAGTTAACTTAATTAATCGACAAGATGTCATTCAACAAACATATTTTATGATGGTTATAAATAAATAAATATTTGGTGATTTGATTAGTTGTTTACATACAGAATATTAATCTAAACTATAATTTGAAACTTAATTAAAAATACATTTAAAATAAATTTTTTAAAATATAAATATTTACCGTCTTTTTTTATTCTAAGCTAATGTAATTTTTTATATATTTATAATTAGGTTTCTAGTTTAGAATTTTTAATTAGTGGTGATACGTATAGATAATTGTTATATTTTAAGAATTTTACCAAAAATACAAAATTTCATAATAAAATTTTACATGTTATAATAAAAATAAAATATGTCATATATTTTTACTAAGTCCTGTCATCGTAAGTGTGATAGTGATAAATAAACAATTTTTTTAAAACATAGTAAAGACAAATACTGGCATGAGGAGGTGCAGATTTGTAACAAGAAAAAGGTGATTACCAAAGAAACTAGACACTTTGTGTCGGTTAATTGAAATCCGAACAGAAAAGGATGATGACTAGAAGAAAATAATAACATATGTCAGTTAGTTTAAATCTGAACTTATTATGTTAAAACATGGCTGCCACAATGTTTTAAGAATACACTTTCGGCTACTCTCACTAAAGTAGAAATACAAAGTGGGTCCAATTCCTCCTTCTGGTTTGATGAGTGGGCCGTCTATTGGGAGACTCATAGATATAACTGGTCCTCGAGGATGCATTGATACTGGGATTCCTTTAACTGCAACTGTGGAAAAGGCGGTTCAAACATATATGTGTCGACGTCACAGAGTTGAGAACCTGCTCAAGATAGAGCATGAAATTCTCTCACTGCCCGAAAAGAACCTTACCCACCTCCAAGAACATCGTTTATGGAAAATTTCAAATGGGGAATATAAGCAGGTTTTTAGCACGAAGTCAACCTGGGAGCTTACGCGTACTCATACCTGAAGGTGGCTTGGTATAAATGCATATGGTTCTCTGCAGCAACTCGAACATATGCCTTTATAACATGGCTTGCAGTTCACAATCGGCTGTCAACTGGAGACCGGGTTCTCAAATGGAATCCCCAAGCAAATAGCGTATGCTTGCTTTGTAGTAATGTGGAGGAGTCAAGAGGACCATTTATTTTTCTCTGCTCTTAAACTGAGAAAGTTTGGAAGAGCTTTGTGTTCCAGCTTCTTCATGGGAGTTATTCAAACCAATAGTTGCAAATTCTTCATGTGTTACGGACGGTGCTCAAGACCACTCTATCTTGTTCCTGGTTCGCTATGCCTTTCAAGTCACAATTTCTGCCATTTTGTATGAGGGAAATGCCAGACGAATGGGAGAAGCATCCCAATCCTTCATCCCTAGACAAGCAAATCAGGAACAAGATCTCTGTATTGCAAGGCACTCGAGAAAACTGTAGATAAATATAAAACAGAGTTTTATTGAAATAGAAATAGGTTATTAAAGCTTTATTATGCAACGAAATTGAGAAAGAAAGAAGTTTAAAATTGTCACCAAGATAAGTAAATATTTAGATTGTATTTCATTAAGAAGAAAGAGTGGCTGCAACAATAGCAGCCTTGGTTACAGTCATCAAACACTAACGACATATATATAAGAGCATCTTTATTGCGGTTTCGGGAAGGAGTTTCTAAAGAAATAACACTAATTAATTAAATGTAAATTAAATTAAAATGAGTGATACCGTCCCTTTAATCTCTGGTTTGCGAATCGGTTTCTTAATGAAAGAAGGAGACACGTGTAAGATGGTGGGCAAGACAAAACGTGTTTTTTCTTTTTCCCTTTTTTCTTTCTCGATTCTTTCTTCTTTCTCTTGTTCTCTCCGGCATCTCTCTACGATTCTTCAACATCTCAGAAGACAACGATGGTTTGTTCTTCGTCTTGTCTTCGTCGATCGATTGAAGATCGGAATTGATGGTTTGTTCTTCGTTTTCTCTTCATCTTCTCTTGGTCAATTGATGGAAGATGAGAGTTGATGGTTTGTTCTTACTCTTCTCTTCGTCGATGGTTTGTTTGAGGCAGAGTTTGTCGATTGATGGAAGATCAGAGTCATGCATGAAGAAAGGATAAGTTGAGATTTAACGATCACAAGAAGAATCAAGTCTTCTTCAATAAAGGTCAAGTTCTTCTTATTGTTTCTATGTTCCATTGTATTCAAAGTTGATAGCTTTTTGTTAGGACCAATGAACATAATCGATTTAATATCATTTAGCTCCTTGTGGATCAATACTTTTGGTTTAGTTTAGGAATCTCCGAGAACTCTATTTTCTATTCGTTTGAGTCCTCTTGGATCAATACTTTTGGTTTAGTTTAGTTGATCAACACAACATTAATTTTGTTTCAACCACTATCTAGATGTTTAAATGTTATCTTTGTCTTACTTTATTTTTCACTCTGCCTTTGCAGGGATAAAGTGACTACCGATGGTGTCTTTGTTGAGGCAGAAGCATTGAATTGAAACAGAGGATGGTTAACAATCACATCGACGAGCTTTGTTAAGGCAGAAGCATTGAATGGTACGAGTAACTCACTCCTTTTGCTAGCTTTTTTCTTTACTGATGGCGTGAGTTAATTGTGATAATGAATGGTGCTTACAGTTAGGTTGTGGTTAGGACAGTGTGCTTGCTTAGAGTTAAGTTTGTGGTTGAGTTAATTGTGATAATGAATGCTGCGTAGAGTTAGGTTAATTGTGGACAGAACTCATCTCTATTAAACCTTGTAGTGACTGCTCTTGCTTTCTCAATGCTAAACACATTCCTTCTTATTTCTCTCTTCTTTCCATCTGCTAAACACGTTCATTGTGACTCTTTCCATCTTCAAACACATTCCTCTGCTTTCTCTCTTCTTTGACAGTCTAGCATATGGATTCAACAAATCCATATAGTCAAAACGCCAACTTTGTTGATCTGTTGAACAGTCAACAAGATGGTTTCCCTCCTCAAACCTTTTTACGTGAGAGTAGTTCACAACTCCCTGTTTTTAGTACTCAATGTACTGAACCTTCAAGTTTGGGTGAAGACAGACCATCTGAGAGAAAAGAAAGAAAGAAATGGAATGTCACCGAGGATGTTGTGCTTATTAGCGCATGGTTGAACACCAGCAAGGACCCTGTTGTAGGCAATGAGCAAAAAGCTGCTGCTTTCTGGAAGCGTATAGCTGATTACTTTGCAGCTAGTCCAAAAGTTCAAGGCAGTGAAAAGCGAGGGTTTAACCAGTGTAAGCAGAGGTGGCAGAAGATAAATGATCTCGTTTCCAAGTTTTCTGGTTCTTATGAGGCTGCAACAAGACAGAAGACAAGTGGAATGAATGAGAATGATGTGGTTAAACTAGCACACGAGATCTTCTTCAATGATCACAAGATCAAATTTAATCTTCAACATGCGTGGGACGAGCTAAGGTATGACCAGAAATGGTGTGAAGCATCTAGCAGTAAGATTGGTGGAAGCTGTAAGAAGAGAAAGGGTGACGATGGTGCTCAGTCCGCAAGCTCTTACGCAACTCCCAATGATGCTGAGCAACGTCCTCCTGGTGTCAAGGCATCGAAACGAGGAAGTGGTAAGAGAATCGATGAAGCCCTCAAGGGTGTCTTTGAGGTGCAGAACTTGTTGGCAGTTAAAGAGAAAGATTTGGTAGTGAAAGAGAGACTGTCCAAGGTGGGGCTGCTTGAGACTCTTATTGCCAGAAAAGAGACTCTATCTGACGTTGAAGAAGCTTTAAAAATTAAGCTTATTACAGAAATGTTGGGTAAGCTTATTGTTACTTCTTATTTACCAAGTTCTGTTTCTGTTTTATGTTGGTTCTAGTTCTCATTCTTATTTTTGCTCTGTATCAGGCGGCTCAGTGTAGTTTCTGGTTATGTTTCCGAAGGGTGAGCACATCTCAGGTTTCTGTTTCTGTTTATTATTCTTATGTGTTGTTGTTCTCATATTAATTTTATTATTCTCAGGTGTTGTGTTCATCACATAGTGGAGCATTGCAGTGGTCTTCTCGGGTTGTGTCACGGACGTGGAAAAGCAGTAGTGTTTTGTTGTTTTCTTGTGTCAAGTGTTATGTCTTTGTTGGTTTGTTGTGTCACGGAAGTAGCTATGTCTTTCTTGGTCTGTTGTGTCACGGAAACAGCTTGGTCTTTCTTGTTTTGTTGTGTCACAAGACTGCTGTTGGGTTTGTTGTTTTCTACTCTCATTGTCTTTAAATGAAATGAAGTTCTCTAGTTTGTAATGAAATGAAAGTATTCACGGAAACAGTTTGTAATGAAATGAAAGTATTCTAGTTTCTTTCTGTCATTTTCATCTTCCCCTTCTCATATTCTCTTTTTGATATTATCGCCAATATCATCTTCTCTTTCTCATAATCTCGTTTCTCAATCACTTATCATCAAAATATCATCGCCAATATCATCTTCTCTTTCTCATACCAAGGGCTGCAACAAAACATACCAAGGCAATTTCATAAAGAGATACTCCGTAAGGCAATTTCACAAACATTCATCTTAGTTTTTTTTTTATAATGAAGGTGATTAAGAAGCGGTTTAATACCTACCAAGTTAATTTTTTCCCAACCTTATATATTATGAATCTTTATGACAAAAAAAATATAATATGAGGCTTAGTTTTTTTTTTAAATTGAAGATGATTAAGAAGGGTTTTATAATATGAGGATTCATGACAAAAAAAAAATTTGATTAATATTTTGATGCAGGTAACCATGGCATCTTCTTCTGGTAATAATCCTGATGATTTTGATCAATATTTTGATCAATATGTTGATCAATGTATTGATCAAACGTTCGAGAATCTTGTCGCTGCTTATGGTGGTCAAGAAGAGGAGAGGTCGGAAAGGAAAAAACGTGTTTATATCGAAAGAAACCGTGAAGCAGGCCATATACGTTTATGGAATGATTATTTCAGTGAAACTCCCACGTATCCTGAAAAATTCTTCCGACGACGATTTAGAATGAATAGGCGATTGTTCATGCACATTGTTGATCGACTCTCCAACGAAGTTCACTTCTTTCGCCAAAAGAAAGATGGTCTTGGAAGGCTTGGGCTCTCTACACTCCAAAAGTGTACCGCAGCTATTCGTGTCTTGGCATATGGTACTGCGGCGGATACGGTCGACGAATACCTCCGGCTCGGTGAAACTACAACTCGGGCGTGTGTGGAAAAGTTTGTGGAAGGAATAATAAATTTATTCGGCGCTGAGTACCTGAGGAGACCAACACCCGCTGATCTTCAACGTCTACTTGATATTGGTGAGCAGCGTGGATTTCCCGGGATGATAGGAAGCATCGATTGTATGCATTGGGAGTGGAAGAATTGTCCCACGGCTTGGAAAGGGCAATATTCTCGGGGTTCGGGTAAGCCAACCATCGTTTTAGAGGCCGTTGCTTCATATGATCTCTGGATATGGCATGCTTTTTTTGGACCTCCAGGTACCTTAAATGACATCAATGTTCTTGATCGCTCACCTGTTTTTGATGACATAATAAACGGTCAAGCTCCGCAAGTCACTTACTCCGTCAATGGAAGAGAGTACCAATTGGCTTACTATCTCACCGATGGGATTTATCCGAAATGGGCAACTTTTATCCAATCTATTCAAATACCACAAGACCCGAAAGCAGTTTTATTTGCTCAGTGTCAAGAAGCTGCCCGAAAAGATGTCGAGCGTGCTTTTGGAGTCTTGCAAGCTCGTTTTGCCATTGTTAAGAATCCGGCACTTTTTTGGGACAAAGTCAAAATTGGGAATATTATGAGAGCGTGTATCATACTCCATAATATGATTGTAGAAGACGAAAGAGATGGATACACCCATCTCAATGTTTCAGAGTTCCAACATGGAGAAGACGCCGGAAGTTCACATGTCGATCTCACGTATTCTACAGATATGCCTTCAAATATCGCCAATATGATGGGTGTTCGAACACGAATTCGTGATAAACAAATGCATCAACGCCTGAAAGCTGATTTGGTTGAACATATATGGCGTAAATTTGGAGGTGATGAAGACAACAACTGAGCTCCGACTAGTGTTTCAAATTATTGTCGTTTATTTTAATAATCTTTGTTTTAATGTTTTTATTTAAAATCCTATGTCGAAAATGTTATCTTTTAATATGTTTTATTTAATAAATAAATTTTATCTTAAAAATAAATTAGTAATTTTTTTTTAAGAACCCTTAGTTAAGAAACTACCATTGGAGACACAAAATCATACAGTTTCTTAACTACATTTCTTAACTCCACTAACTACACTTATATAATTAAATAATCATTTAGAAACTCATTAGTGTTTCTATGGATAAAGATGCTCTAAGCAAGTCCTAGTTAAAGACTTCTTATTGGATCAGAATATGGACTTTTCTTGTGGACTTCAATAAAAACAAATATGAAAAATCTATGGGAGTGTGGTTTGGAAGTCGATGACTCAACTTCCTCATTTATTAGAATGAATAAATTTTACATTCATTCAAAAAAAAACACATTTTCAATCATTTTTTTTTGTGGGAAAGTACACTCAGATCGAGTTTTGGATTGCATATTATTTATCCAATAGTATATTTCTCTGGTGATATCCATACACTGAAATTGCTCTTTATCTCGCTACTTCGACATCAATATCCATATCGCCATAAAAATATGGTTGTTCAACATTTTTTGGAGCTATGCCGAGGTCGTTACCCTCCCGCCGTTATCTCATCCAAACTGATATTGGTGATAAACAGAAGAGGCTTGGGAATAAACCCATCTTTCTCACGGATTTGTATGATCGAGTTATGTAGAAAATATATATTTGTCTTTAAATAGAAACAGATTAATCGAGTTATGTAGAAAACATATATTTGTCTTTAAATAGAAAAAGATTATTTGTGTTTAATTGTAACAAATCAACCGCTGAACGTTTTGGACTCTGACGTTTTTGATTCCTCTGTCGATTTCGCTTCCTACGGTGAGGCAAGTACCTTTTGGGGAAGAACTATGTGAGTCATATGTTGTGAACAAATGTAAATAGAATTTGAAAAAGAAAACAGAAAAAAACTTAGAAAGAAATTCGTTTGAGGCATATTGTTAACATAGGAAACGATATTCTGAATAGACTTTTTTTATTGAACAAGTTTGACAATACATCGTATATATACAACTCCAAAGATAAGATATTCCTTAACGGAATTGGAATTATCTCCAAATATAATGGAAGTTATTCTAATCTCAAGAATAGGAATATTCTATTCCCTAATATTCAAGTTGGAGAGTGAAGATCTTGAACTCTTCACTCTCCAACTTGGACAGCAAGAAATCAAACTGAGGTCGACCTAGGGCCTTTGTAAGAATGTCCGCCACTTGATCCTTTGTACGAACGTGACGCATTGAGATTAGACCAGCACGAGCAGCATCACGAACACAGTGACAATCCCTCTCAATATGTTTTGTTCTTTCTTGAAAAATTGGATTCGAAGCAATGTGGATAGACGCTTGGCTATCACAATAAAAGGAGACAGGCGTAGAAGGTACAGCTCCAAGATCTTTGACAAGAGGTACGATCCACTTCATTTCTTTAACAGCACACGCCATCGCCCTATATTCCGCTTCAGCTGAGGAGTGAGACACAATGTCTTGTTTCTTTGTTTTCCAAGCAATAGGAGACCCTCCCATCATAACTACAAACGAGCTGAGAGAGCGACGAGTGAGAGGACATGATTGCCAATCTGTGTCACAGTAGATAGACAACTTTAGATAAGGAACGACTCGCAAGGCAGCATCCCGTGAGCTTGGCGAGGAGTCTGCATGAACTGAGACAAGAGATGAATGGAGTATGACAACTCAGGACGAGAGATAGCGAGGTAGACTAATCGGCCTATCAGACGTCGATACTGACCGGGATCCGAGAACATAGGACCATCATCAGATGCAAGTTTATGGTTTTGTTCCATAGGTGTGCCTGCAGGTTCGATCCAAGTAAACCGGTTTCACCAACAATGTCAAGAACATACTTCCGTTGAGATGAAAAAAAATGCCCTCATCTGATCTAGCAACTTCAATGCCTAAGAAGTATTTTAATCGTCCCAAGTCTTTCATATGAAAACAAGTACCCAAGTATGTTTTAAACTTCTCAAGCCGCTCTAAACAATTGCTCGCAATGACTAAATCATCAACATAGACAAGAACCCTTATCTCAACTTCACCTTTGATGTAGATAAACAACGAGGCATCCTCATAGGACTGCTCAAAACCAAACTTTGTAAGAGCCTGAGAGAGTTTGGCAAACCAGCAACGCGGTGCTTGGCGTAACCCATATAACGACTTGCGTAACCTACACACTTTAGTAGGATCGGAATGTGAAAAACCTGGAGGAAACGTCATATAAACTTCTTCTTCGAGATCACCGTGAAGAAAGACGTTATGAACGTCCATCTGATGAACCTCCCACTTTTTATCAGCCACAATGCGAAGGAGAGCACGAACCGTGGTCATCTTAACCACTGGCGCAAAGTTTTATTGAAATCTTCCCCCTCTATTTGGTGATTTCCTCGAACCACAAGACGTGCTTTGTGACGCCGAATGGTCCCATCAGAGTTATATTTGATTGTAAAGACCCAATGACAACCAAGAGCTACCTTGCCTGGTGGAAGCGAAGTCACATCCCATGTGTCCTGGTCTTCAAGTGCAACTACCTCATCTTTAACAGCAACTCACCATACTTTCTCTTTTACAGCCTCAGAGTAACTTTTTGGTATTATACATGGAGTTATTGCTGCGAGAAACACTTGATGCGCAGATGAGAAGGAAATATCATAAAGGTATTCAACCAGGGGATACGGTGTCTTACCAGGAACCAAATCGGAAGACAGTGATTGAGCGGAAAGAGGAGCGAGAGGGGTATCCTTTATGGTGACTGTGTTGTAATCAATATAATCTTGAAACTTAGCTGGAGGCACACGAACCCGCTGACCACGTCCTAGCTGATCTTCTGGAGTGGAAGACTCTGAACTTGTATTGAGAGTATCGAATACTATAGGTGAAGAAACAGGAAGTTCCTCAACGTGTGCTGTTGCGGTGGAGTTATGAGCCGGAGCAGACGCTTCTGTTTCTTGTTCGATCACAGGGGGTATAGCACTGCTCCCCCTTTCGGCTAAATTCATTTCTGCTTGTAGCAACCAATCCTCATCAGAAACGGGCGTCGAAGATGGAACATGCGCAGGTGGGGAAACTTGAACAGAGACCATTGGGAACTCATTCTCGTAGAAAACAACATCTCGACTGATAAGAAATTCCTTCTTATCCAAGTCACAAACCTTCCATCCTTTTTGACCAAACGGATAACCAAGGAAGATACATCGCCTGCTCCTTGGCCCAAACTTGTCTCTGTCATGAGACCGGCGATGTGTGTAACACAAGCTTCCAAAGACACGAAGGTGATCATACTGCAGTTTGATCCCATACAGTATTTCATAAGGAAAACGTCCTTTGAGAACTTTTGTGGGCATTCTGTTAATCAAATGGGATGCTGTCATCACAGCTTCACCCCAAAACTTAACCGGTGGCTTGCTTTGACATAGCAATGCCCGAGACACATTCAAAATGTGTCGGTGTTTCCTCTCAACATGCCCATCTGCGGAGGCGTTGCAACACACGACGTATGATGTAACACACCTTGTTCTCGAAAATATCGTGTAAGACAAGTAAATTCAGTCCCATTATGTGAACGAACGATCTTCACTGGTTTTCCAAACTGTCTAGACGTCATTGCACAGAAGTTTTGGAGTACGGTTTTAACCTCTGATTTTTCGAGAAGGAGATATGTCCACACAGCCCTTGAGTGATCATCAACAATAGTTAAAAAGTAGACGGCTACACTTGAGGAAAGAGTACGATACGGTCCCCATACGTCAAAATGAATCATATCAAAACACTCTTTAGATTTATTTGAACTGTTAAAGAAAACTTCTCGTGTCTGCTTTGCCCTAAAACAAGTGTCACATGGACTAGGGGAAGCTGTTTTATTGGTAGAAAACATAGGTAAAGACGATAAAACAGAAAACGACGGATGCCCTAACCGTTGGTGCCACATGAACTGATCGGCATAACTAACAACTGGACTAGTCACACGATGAACCCTTGCAGCCATGACATCCTGAAAGTAGTATACCCTATCTCACTCTTTACCGGCTCCAATCAGGGTTCTCGTAAAACGGTCCTGCAAGACACACACTGTATCAGTAAAAAGAGCAAAGCAATTTATCTGTCTCAAAAATTTTGAAACAGAAATCAAAGAACAATTTAGGTTCGGCACAAATAGTGCTTTCTCCAATGTGACTTGATCTGTTAATGGCAAACTTTCAACGTGAGTTGCAAACGTTCTATTGCCGTCGGCAAACCCAACTGGACACGGTGGTATATCAAACGCATTAATCAGTAGAGAGAAATCGCCCGTCATATGATGAGACGCACCCGTGTCCAATATAAGGTCACCGTGTCTCTTCTTACCAGAAAGCTTATCAGAAGAAGGTGGACGTGCTCGTTCGTTGATCATCTGGGTAATAGCTGTCCATTGTTCTTCTGTGAAACCTGGGAAGGATGAGGAGTTGGAGGTAGTGGCATGAGCATTGTTGACACGAGCTCCTGTGTTATGCGAAGAACTTAAGGAGCCACGCCCACGACCACCGCGAGAACCGCCTCTATTTCCTCCATTACCATCTCTGTTGGCCGACGAACGTTCTTCCCACCAGTCAGGAAAGCCAACCAACTGCCAACAGTTTGTTTTATCGTGACCAGTTCTCCTGCAGTGAGCACACTGTGATCGTTTTTCTGAACCGGTGGAGTTAGCACTAGGGGTAGTTTGCTCCGCTTCTGTTTTAGCCAAGAACCCAATAGCATTCTGCTGAGACTCCTGTTCTTTAGCTGAATTAAGACGTTGTTCTTCTCTGACAACTTTAGCATATATCTTTCCAATATCCAAATCTGAATCTGACGAGATGATCGATTGACAAATTCCTCCAAAACGAACCTCATCTAAGCCCATTACGAACTGATGCATCTTCTCAGCTTCTCTAGCTTTCTCAATCTCCGAAGCTGCTGCACAAGTGAAACTTGGAAGCGGTGAATACATGTCTAACTCCTCCCATAGCTTGGACAAACGCCCAAAGAACTCAATCACAGGCTGACAATCTTGACGACACGAAGCCAGCTGCTCCTTCAGATGATGCACTGGCACTTTATTTCCCACAGAGAACCGTTTGCGCAAATTTTCCCATAGTTTATGAGAGTCTTGAACAAACGTAACCGTAGACCGCACACGCGGTTCTATAGACGTCCAAATCCAACCCATAATCATTGAGTTAACCGAAAGCCAAAGCTCCAAGTTAGAATCGGTTGTGGATGGTTTCGTAATAGATCCATCGATGAACCCAAGCTTCCGTTTGGCACGAAGAGCATTGGTCATCTCACTAGACCACTCATTATAATTATCTCCTGTCAACGTCAACGACGTGATCGTAGCACCCGGATTATCGGACACATAAAAAGAGTAAGGCGTCGTAATCTTGTTCCCAACGTCACCGACATTGTCCGATGTTCCACTCTTGATGGCTGACGATTCATCACCTTCAACCATCTTTGCTGAATCTCACAGAGAACCAGCAACACAACACAAGCCTCCGAACTTCGAAGAACTTAAACACAAGAAAAAATTTCTAGGTCTCAGAAAATTTCTGCTCTGATACCATGTAAACTTAGGAAACGATATTCTGAATAGACTTTCTTATTGAACAAGTTTGACAGTACATCGTATATATACAACTCTAAAGACAAGATATTCCTTAACGGAATTGGTTATTATCTCCAAATATAATGGAAGTTATCCTAATCTCAAGAATGGAAATATTCTATTCCCTACTACATATATCAATTTTAAGGTTTGTATATTAATTTGTAAATAATATTTTACAACTCATTACCCTCATATTTATATAGTTTCAAAATTTTGATATTCATTTTCACTTTATAAAAATTTCTTATCTATTAAAAACAGCTTAATTCCTAACTTTAAAAGATATATCGTAAGCACCCACCCAGTTTACAGTTTTCCTATATTATTAGTAAAACTTTGTATTAAATAATTGTAATAAAATTGCATGTTTTAACTAATATTAATTATTGTATTTTACATGTGCTAATAATCTAAAATCTTATTTTGATTATTTCGTTTACATCATCTAATAATCTAATAATAATATTAGATATACTAATATTATTAAAACAATCACAAATGGCAATACTAATCATATTTAATAATCCATAACTATCACCTAAATTAGATATACTCTATCAAGTTAAATAGTTAAACTATATGTTATCCATGTTACCAATTAATAGCATAACCCATAATTGATAGTCACCTAGTATTATTTTCCTAAATAATCCTTAATCAAATCTTTATTTTTATTAATAAATATCATAATATTAGGAGTGAACTTAGAAAAATTCATCAACGTTCAAGTAAGGAAACAAAAATTATTAAAAAATTTATATACTTATATATAGACATTTAAAAAAATGTAAACATAAAGTGGTTAATATGAATACTATAATAAGTTATTCACATTATTCACTTTACAAATAATATTTAGGAGATTCTATCTCATGTTATTTCTGTAATGAAATAAAAAGGTATTAAATAAGTAAAAATGCACAAGTTAAGATTCGAACCGATACATTTAAATCATTGAAAGACATAACCACTACAATAAAGTAAACTACTATAAGTTTTTTAACTACTACAACTTTTGATGCCCTTAAAACATGTTATACTAATTAGGTGCCTAAAACACAAGTTTCCTTTGTTTTAGGCCAGGACCAGTTGTGAATATTAAACAACCATGATCTTTTTTTATTCATACAACAACAAACAACAAAACATAGACAGCAAAAACAAAAATCACAAGATTGAAGAAAAACATCATTAAAGCATAATAAACACCTCACAGAAACTCGTCGACAAAAAAAAAAAAACACCTCACAGAAACTCTAAAATATTGATTCAACAAGAAAATTTTAGACCAGAACCTTGAAACTTCTCTTCCATGGTTCTATCAATTTCCTCTGCCAAGGACTCACTCAAAGTATCTCTCCATCCTCCAACCTCTCCTTTTCTGAAGAAAGCTTTAGTCTCCACGCCATTTGGCAACTTCCCTTCTCTATTAGCTTCCAGGCTACTTAAGCTCTCAAAACTACACAACTTCACAATCCCTCTCACTTCTTCTGCTTCAATAAAACCACATCCCAAGAACTCAGCTATTCTCTTGATCGTATCTCCAGTCTGCTTCTTCAGCTCTTCATAAGTAACAAACAAGACCTTGTTCGGATTTTCGAGGCTCGCATACCAATACTCCAACACATGATCCCAAAAGGGTCCACCTATAAACTTACCTAGACAAAACGCTTCAACCGCCTTTTCAATGGGATAATCGGCGGTTTCTTCAGGAGCAAGTTTCTTCCCAAAATGCCATAAGGAGACAAACATGTCCTTAGGGTTTCTACAACTGTTACGCGGAAACCCTAAGTGTTTGATTCAGATTATGATCACTCTTCTCTCAGCTCAAGAACTCTCACTCTCAGTTTGTACGAAAGAAAACGAAGCAAGAAAATAAAGGACACAAGAGGTTTTGTTCACCCAGTGTTCACCGCACTTCTCCGATGTGGAGAAGCCGCTATACATCACCGGGGCTGGGCAGAGCCAGCAATCCACTATCAACGAAGATCGAGCTCTCTCTCAAATCAGAGAACACTCGAAAAAGAAGAGATACAGTGTTTGTTACGCTCTGTACAACTTGTACCAAAGCTCTCGGTTTAATCCTTTTATATGAATAAGGACTTAACCGGAAATTACAATCAACTTATATCAAACCAATATATACCAACATAACCAGTGGCTTGTGATACGTGACTTCTTTCTTCTTTTTGTTGACCAGAGCTGAAACACATTTCAACATTCTCCACCTTGTTTTAGCTCTCAACAACTTCATCTCTTGTGTTAAAACATCTTCGTGATCTCCTGTGGATTTCTCTGGAATCTACACCTCCAGCAACAGAGCCTTAAGCTCCTTCAAGCTTCTACACCCTTGAGCAAGTCTGACACGTCACTGAGCTTGCTAACCGGTAGACCTTTAGAAGCGCCATCAATGAATAGAACGTGCGAGACCTTCTCTGTGAACGTCAACTCCGCACTGATTTTCTGTGTCGCTAACACTCCAATCCTTTATTGAGTTATACACCAGCTTTAACACTGACTTGTATTTTAGCAAAACTCTCCATTGATTTCTTCATGCTGCTGTAGCTTGAATACTTGCGAGAACCACTCAGCAACTCCCGTTAACAAGTTACGTTTGTTTGATCGAACTTGTTATTCACAACAGAATTCTCCATAAGCTCCACCTACTCATGAACTCTCCCTCCAATCACACAGTATCCTCTGTAGTTTCTGTCAATACCACAGACCTGTTGCAGTGACTGAAACTCACTTATCCCTTTGACATCACCTTGCTAGCTTCTAGGTTTCTTCCTCATGCGCATGTAGACCAAAACCCTTTAAATCCACTAGAACCAGATGCAAAGAACACCAAATGTTGAAGTTTCTATCTTGAAACTCTTCCATTTACCCTGTAACCAATCTCACCAACAGCTGACACCACTGCAGAAACCTGAGATCCACCTTTACAACAACCTGTCTAACCAGATAACCTTGAACACTTTGATTTCTCAATCATCCTGTTAAAAACAGAACCCACTAGCAGCTTTGGAACCCACTACTAGCACTCATATACTCTGTCTCATATCCTGAGACAACTCCTTCCAGCCGCTTCTACATCACATCTAGAATCCATGATGACCTTGAGCTGTAACAGTATCCTGCAATACATTCTCCCATATGCAGTCTCCACCATAAAACTTGCTTCATGTATCTTTACCAGATACTACTTGACTTGAATCTCTTTATAACCAATCAGCTTCACTTGTACTGTGCCTCTGATACTTCTGAATTCATCACTTGACTGTTATGTAAGTGATCCCTGAGATGATCCCTAAGCCTTCTTATGATGCCGACACTAGAACACGTCTAGTCGTTATCTTCAAATGCAATTTGATCTCTCATGCATTTTTCGTCTTCTTCTGAGATTTTTCTTTTAGTTTCATCTCCAGCCTTGAGATGGCATATTCACTATGATGAATACATAACAGCTTCCAGCTACATTGAAGTTTCTGACCTGCATTCGCTCATGCTAACGTGGAATTTATTCCCTCAATATCTCTTCAGAGATCCCACTGAACACTTCAAATTATCCTCATCTCAAGCTCATACTCTAGTATCTGCTCTGAAACTTTAGAGAACTTGCAACTTGTATCTCCATACTTCTATCAAAATCCACAAGTTCCTTCTCGAACTCAACAAGACATACCTTTTGGTCATCGAATGAGACCAGTCCATGCTTGAATATCTTACACTAACACGATCTTGATTACCTTTTGTCTTCTCAAGACACTGAACACCCACGAGCCTCAACTTTCACAGTAAACAACTTCCATCCAACTCCTAGTCTTGAACAAACCAGATCACATAACCAGACCAACTGATTTATCTGAAGCAACCCAGACATTTTCTAAACAAGAATGTGACACTCCACCAGGAACCAAGAACCCATATTCTGAGGATGCATCACTCATTACATAATATTGATAGCTCCACCTGAACAAACAATCATTTAGAAGTTCCATGTCTCTGCAAACTTAATTGAGCTGAACATCCATTCACTGTCACTTTGACCATTATAAACCCTGGTGTAACAGGCTGAATGAATAGCTTCCATGTTGTACTGGATATCAGTCCCAAACACACCATTCTTCATCTTGCAGCCACTTCAGTTTATCTTGTACCAGAAGATAAAGAACACTCCTTTGCTTATTTTTAAATCAACCTTAGCTTCACTCACTTAGATTTAATTCTCCAAACTCTGCACCCACATCAAGTGGTTTGATGTACTTGAAGAAACATCACGAGCCACCTTATCCTTCATTAAGCATTTAGCTTGGAGCCTTTCACACATTCTGATTGTAGACAACCTTAAGACTGATTTCTTCATCAATCTCCACCTCAGACCTGAAACCAAAAAAAACTTTGACCTCTTCTTCATCAAAACCGACATATACCAAATGTGTACCGTTGTTTGGACAAACTGATAGTTCGAACAAACAAGACACGCCGTCTAACACCCAATATTAGAAAGACTTTCGACACACTACTATGGCATATCCCATTGCATGATAAAACTGAGAAACCTCCACACAGAATATGCAACCTCCACTGCCAATCACCACTTCGTAGTTAACATCCACTGAATAAGACTTTCTTCAATTGTTGCACATGCTCCTGTTGCAGAAACTTTGAACCATTTCCGAAGCTTATTTTTCTCACTGAGAACTACAACTTGTGTCTGCCTCAATGACGTACAAGACCTCACAAAAGTTCCCAATTGTTCTTATCACACGAACCATCTGTTCCAGCACACAACTGGTTGTAGCACACACAAATATCTTGATCTCTGAAAATTTCAGGAAGCTTCACACCAATACAAGAGACTTTATCCAATTTCTTTCTTTTGTATTTTCTTCTTGCTGCTTCCTTCCTGATGATCTTAAATAAACCTTGATCATCACAAGCTGTAAACCCCGAAGCTTTAACTGCATCAGTATAATCTGAGCTTGAAACACCAAATACTTGAGCAGCCTCTGTATCACCCAGAACAGCTTCACAACGATCACTTGTTGGTGTTGATATACCAACTAGCTTTAAGTATCTTTCCAGTCTACTATACCGCCTCAAGTTCACATCAATAATCACTGCAAAGAACTGTTTTTCATCCATGCTAAGACCCGCAATATTACTGTCCTGAGCAAACCAGCTTCATGTAACTTGATGTGAGACTTGCCAAGTACCTGAAACTTTCTTACGTACAGAGACAACACAAAGATTCTACCAAGAACATGATCATCACCACACAAGTTCATTCATTTGACTTATTAACCCTCAGCCAAAATAACTTTGAAACTATAGATCTATTAAACCTTTCTTGTTCTAAATAATTCCCTGTCTTAGATTCACATTTAGCTGCAATTCTTCCCTGAGTTCCTAAAGCCTCAAATAGTGTCAAACCAGTCATTAACATAAGAAATTTTACTCCTAAGGCGTCCCCTAGACATAAAATTTCTAAGAAGTTCCAACAGGTTATCTAACAACATGTACTACAATACATATATATATGACTTTATATCAGTTCATAGCAATTCAATATGAGCAGCAAACCTCCATAAAAGATACATGTCTCCATGACCTTTCTCTTTTATGCACATCACAAGATTGATATCTCTCTGTACCTGAATCTGCCAAGACAATCACAGAACAAGAAACAAAAGGTTAATGAATAATAATCAGTTTCATACTTTTACCTTGGAGTCACATAGAAATATGCAGATCTCTCCAAGCCTTTGTGTCTAGTGACCAATGATCAAATTGATTCCTGAATCTTGATTTCTCCAGTGTCTGTTGTACTTCCACTTGCGATACTTAACGCAAAACTCGTAGCACTTCAGGCTGTAAGCAACGACTTTGCTTATTCCATCTTCCAGAAAACCAGAAAACCAATCTTCTTCGCTAAATATCCAGAAAACCAGAAACCGGCTTTCTCCAGCAAGATTCTTCGCTAAATATCCCCTTCTTGTGGATTCCATAAAGAATCAATCCAAGATCAGCCACAGAATCTTCCTCCTTCCAGATCCCGATAATACAGAACCAAACGATTTCGTCGATTCTCTTGTTTATGAACAGCTGACTTGAAGAAATTAACTTACACCTCTTCAACGAATCAGATATCGCCTTCACCGACGAACTTCTTCTTGCTCATCGGATACTCCATCGAAGCCGATAAAGAACTTACTGCTTCCGTCTCCGACTTCGACGAAACTTGATTCATCTTTCTATTTCTTCACCTCGAGGAATCACGAACTCCGTGAATCGACTGAACCTATGAATCGCCAAACCACGGCTCTGATACCACTTGTTACGCGGAAACCCTAAGTGTTTGATTCAGATTATGATCACTCTTCTCTCAGCTCAAGAACTCTCACTCTCAGTTTGTACGAAAGAAAACGAAGCAAGAAAATAAAGGACACAAGAGGTTTTGTTCACCCAGTGTTCACCGCACTTCTCCGATGTGGAGAAGCCGCTATACATCATCGGGGCTGGGCAGAGCCAGCAATCCACTATCAACGAAGATCGAGCTCTCTCTCAAATCAGAGAACACTCGAAAAAGAAGAGATACAGTGTTTGTTACGCTCTGTACAACTTGTACCAAAGCTCTCGGTTTAATCCTTTTATATGAATAAGGACTTAACCGGAAATTACAATCAACTTATATCAAACCAATATATACCAACATAACCAGTGGCTTGTGATACGTGACTTCTTTCTTCTTTTTGTTGACCAGAGCTGAAACACATTTCAACATACAGTACACAATCTTACAAGACGAGCTCTTAACGGACTCGGGCAGGGAAAGAAGCGATATGTGCGTGTTCATGAGTCTTGGAGAAGGCAACTCGGAGAAATCGAAATTTGGAGACTCGTAGTAAACTCCTTCCAAGAAGGGTATGAGAAGGTGCGGGTTGGTAACAAGAAGAGGATGATTTCCAGAAGAAACTGGAAACTGGTTTCGGTTGATGAGAGCAAAGACAAGAGCTTTTAACCAAGTGGTACCTGATTTAGGATTGGTGACGAGGATAATGTCTGAATCTTTGGCCTCAAAGTGTTTTTGGCATTGCAAGAGTCCTTGTAAGAGGGCTTGTGTGTGCCAACGTCCTTGAAACTGATACATTTGGCTCACCAACCAACCTTTCTCGCTTGGAAGAGAAGAGATCAGATCTCTTGTTTCTTGTGTCAGATCTTCATCTCTCAAGTAAGATGATGATGATGACGACATTGTTGAAGAGTATAGATAATCTTGATTTTTTTTAGAAACTATAAGATGTTTTTTTGCATCTATGAGGGTAATACTTGTGTGCTATTTATAATAAGCACAATATCGATGGAATAGTCAACATATCCTGCTCTACAAGTAAATCGCAATACTATTCTCGGATTTATCTTTTTGTCTTAATCTTTGATGGAATAGTCAACATGCTTGAAGAGCACGTAGAATAATATCTCAAAAGAAAAAAACAAGAGAGAGAGAGAGATAATCACGGCTCTACTATCATATTGTCAGAAGGATGAGCGCCAGAATATTATAAGAACTTGTTTGTTATTTTGTTGACGCACTGTTTTTAATATTAACTAGCTTTAGCTTTTGATCCGCACAGGTGTTTGTACTTCGTAAGTATATGTTTTTCATCTGTATAAACATTTATGTTACTCAAACCCTAGCCGTCGAGAGAAAAAAAAGGAGATTTTTTATAGTTTCAAGTCGATGGCGGGAGGCTTCTATAGCTCCGTTATCGGCTTGTTTGATTCGTTCTGCTTCTCTTTCTTTGATTTGATTTACTTCTCGTTACTTGGTTTGTTTGATTGCCAATTTATTTTAAATCTGGCAAAGTTTTTTATTATTCTTTTGTATGCTTCTTCCAATGGATTTGGAGAGATAAAAGTTTCGGTTCAATTGAACCGTTTAGAAAAAGTAATTGACAGATCTACTGCGGATGGTGGCGACGGATCTTACCGGCTTCAATCGTTGATGGTTCTTCATGTGACAGTGATGGAGTTCTTGCTGTAAACTATGGTTACTTCAAAAAACAGCATCAAATTCTATGGAACGGTAATCTCTTTGACTCTATTATTATCAATAGAGCAATATAAAGAGTTGTCTTATCTCAATGGCTCCTACTGGAGTATTAAAAAGAGAGTGACAATCGTTCTCAATTCATTCTGAAGCGTGGTGTTTTTGGATTAATACGAAGATTATCTCCCTTGAGATTCAGCTTCTCCAAAAGCAATATGGAGCTTTTATATGAAAATCTTTAGTCATCTATACGCAAGATGTGTTGTTAGTTTACTTTGGATCCCTACTGGTGTATCCTTATTCTACTCTTTTGTTTTGATAATTCTCATTGTTTAGAACTTTTTGACTATAAGATTTAATAATACAATCCAAAGCGTTAAAAAAAACATTTATGTTACTGATTCCATTTATAAACTATGCAGTTGTATTCTTCTTTTATTGTACTTTTATTGGTTTTACTTGGTAATTAAATTAATATTCTAAAGTGTAAAATATTAGAGTATTAAGTATGTGCTTTATTAAATTAAACTATAAATATTGTGATTAAAATTATATGTAAAGTTATAATTTTATAGTTATTTTAACAAATACATTATTTAGATAGTAACATACAAAATAATTGAAAAAGTAACAAAAAATATTCAAAAATAAGTACAGATTTTTGATAATTTTATCTACCAAACCCAATTTGAAGTTGACTCGCGCAATCGTGCAGGTATTTGATAAGAAGAAAAAATTGAAATCTATAGAAATAAGTAATTTCATACCATTTTATTCCAAAAATATTGTAATAACAATCAATTTTATGATGGACAGTGATATCATATAACAATCTCACATCTATTAATAATTGGAGTTATAATTAGGAAAATTCTCTCAAATAGACATTTTTAAGTTTTTGACACAAAAAATAGCCCTTAAAAATAAAATGACGAAAATAGCTTTATTTATTTTGAAAATTTTAAAATTTATTTTTTATTTTTTTTAAATTTGAACATATCTCCAAAACCCAACCCCTTAACTCTAAACCCTAAGTCTTATATTAGTTAACCTTAAGGGTATAAATGCATATTTACCATTCAATAAAACCTCTTTTGGTCATTTTCCTCTTTGAATGTCTATTTTTGTGAAAATAAACTAAAAAAAGCTATCTAAGAGAATTTCTCTTATAATTATATGTGTCTTTTTATTTTATAAAAGAATTATTTTTCAACATTTAAGTTTTATAGATATATAAGAATTACATATTACATATTTTTTTTAAATTTGGCATGTCTACACATAAACATTCTTATTATTTTATATGTTAGTATTTATTGTTTAGATTATTCAGTTCCTTGGTTGTGTATATGAATTTATTTGTACTTTGTAAAATTTTGGAATATAAGTAATTAACATGTACATATATATTTGTACATCAACTTAATAAAAATCACAGAAAAATTAATTACAATCATTCAAAAACTTTGAATTAAGTAGCTACTGTAAGTTGGGCCATAGTAATATATGAGAAAAATAAATTTTAATTTGGACCATAGTACTATTAATGTTTTCATCATTAGCCTATTAAGTTTTTTTTTCTGGGAAACAAACAAACAAACCTTTTGTGAACAGAAAAAAAAGTTTTCGTTTCATTTTAAGAGCATCTCCAACCCACCTCTATTTCTACCTCTATAATAGCATTTAGAGGAAAAATCACTCCAACTCATCTCTATTTTTATCTCTAAAATAGAGATTGCTATTTTTTTCTCTATTTATAGGGGAAGAAATAGTATTCCTCTATATTTTACTCTATATGTAGAGATCTCTATTTTAGAGAAATACATTGGAGTAAAACTCATTCCTATTATAGAATTCTTCTATTTTAGAGGTAAAAATAGAAAAATACATTGGAGATGGTTTAAACAGAACTTATCTCTCTCGTCCTAAACCTCCTCTTTGTTTAAAAGGAGACTCCGTAGAAATAGGAAATAAAATAATATTTATGATTTACCCGTGCAGAGTAATAACAGGAAGGAAAGAAGTGTGATTGGTTCTATTTTGTAGTCACATTAAATTAGGAATGACTTTTTTATTGATGTCGAGTTTTAGGATGGAAATAAGTGTGACCGGTTCGATTTTCTACTCACATTAAATATATTGATATCCAAAATAGACTAAACCATAAAATCCCTAAACCATTAGGATTAAACCATAATGGACTGTTATTAAAAGGCCAAACAAACTTCTATTTCTAACCAAACACCCAAAATATGGGCTTCGAAACTAACTTGATTTTGAACATGATTAAAAACTTATATTATCGAATGTATTTAAGACGACATAGTTTTAATTAGAGTGGCATGAGAAGGTAATTTTTGTGGAAAACTTAGGGGTAAATACAAAATGTACTTTAGTTTTAATAGATTATATATTCAATATTTTTTAATAAAAATATTGATTTTTCGTAAACTAGTTTCCCTAGGTTTTATAATGGGATAATTTTATTTAATTTGTCTGTTATTATTATTTTTGTTTAAATTAGTTATATAATGACAGTATTGTGATTATTATTAAGTATGATGGTAATTTGGTCTTTATTGATCCATTATAACATGTATTAATGAATGAGAGTTCTTAAAAATGATGGCATGATTTACTATAAAATGTGACATGCTTTCATTTTATTATGACATGTACGATTTCATTTACGAAGTTTACATTTTTAGTAAAGTTTCTCTGTAATATAAGAATATTTTACGTGTACTATCATTATTAAAATTTTTAATTAATAACATAATTATAAATAAATAAAAAATTTCATATCAACTTTAGAATTTAAAAATAATTTTAATATATAACTATACTTTATCATAAATAATTAAAATTTTGTGTTGTACTTTAACTAGATGTAAAACCAACTAGTCATGTTTTCAAATTATTAAATTTATTTATGTATATTCGCCATAATATATGTTCGTTCAGCGAGTGTTAATCAATTTAGTAAATTGAGTTTTATTACTTCAATGTATTTTTAACTAAAATCAACTAATAAAAATAAAATAATTTATGATAAAACTTAACTAAATCTGAAAATATAAATAATTTTGTTAAAACTAAATAAAAAAATTACGAATAATTATTTTAAGTTTTTTTTTAGTATTGATAAAGCTAAAATCTAAAAACATTATTAAAATATAATTTAAACTTTAATTTACTAAATAGTAATAATTTCTAAAAATATATCAACACTGTGCATGGCTCTCATAAAACCTTCTAGTTGATTAATAAGAGCTAATCCAAGTAATTTTCTCAGATTGTAATCCTATGGATTACAAAATATCGTACATCTTTTGCTATTTGAAAAATGCGTTCAATGTTGATTTATAAACCATAAAGTAATATGTTGTCTTTCCTCAGTAAGAACAAACAAACAAGAGAATCACATTATGGTGGTCTAGTGGTTTTTATAGTATGAGAAGTTGTCTTGTTGGTCCGGATTAGGAATTTGATTCCTCTCTATTGCAAAATTATTAGTCTCACATGTGGTTACACATATATAAATTCATTGTTTACGATCCATTATAATACCCAGAGCGAATTGCACCTTCCCTTTGGGTTTAGTACAAACCCTTATATAGATCCGGAATATCCTCAGATTAATCAAAAGAAATAAACAAACAAACAAGAACAAAGAATATACTTTCACATTTAGAAATAAATGAACAAAAACAAAAGGAACAAAGACCAACTAAAATTAAAAATCCACTTCATTTTTAAGCCAACCAAGAAACAAAAATAATTTTGGTAGTGACAATTACGTATAATTTATAATTTCATCACATTTAACTTTGTAATTATATAAACGTTAATGTTACTAAAATTTATTTTCTTTTATGTTCGCAGGAAAGTCAACTAGACGACTAAGTGGGCAATCGGAGTCCAAAATCGAGTTTCGGTTTGAGTTCATTCATATTTTGGGTTAATGAATTTCAGCTCCATTCGGATATTATAAAAGTTCAAATCGGATTAGATTTAGGTTTAGTTATATACCCAACATCCGGTTGAACCCATAATAGTTTCTCTTTCATATATTAACCGGGTCATCTATTCTGAAAATATTAATTTGTACTTTATTAAACTTAATATATTTCTAATATTTTCAATAAATTTGTGTATGTGGTTTTATCAAATTGTATTTTTGTCCTTTAAAATTAATTTGGAAAACTCATCCGTCAACCATATGAGACTCGTCCTTGAACTATATATGACAACATGAGACATATCATGATTACATGATTTATGACAAACCAAAACCTTGTATGAACAAGAATCATACATAATGAAACGTAATTAAATTAAAATTAACAACTAGCAATTCTATAAACGTAAGAAACACTATTTAAACTTAAAACAACATTTTATAAAATTCAAAAGCAAACTTTTTAATAACTGAAATTCAAATGCAATTATCAAAACATAAAAACATCAATAATAATCAAATATCAAACATATATATTACACTAAGTATTTGAGTTTATTATTCATGTAATAGATAATTACTTTAGTTAGTCAATAATATCCAATGAATTTGGGATACATATTAGGGATTGAGATCGGATTTGATATAAAACTTTTTTGGGGTTGAATTTTTGGGTTTTTTGGATATACATTTAAATTTGGATTTGGTTTGGGTAGAAGAACTCATAATCCAAAATACCATAGAACAAAACAATTTAATATTTATGTGGGATTTGGATTTATTTTTATCAGGTCGAGCTTGGATTAGTTTTATTTTGCCAGCGCTAATAAATGTGAACAATCCTACAATATTCAACTGATAAAAAAAATAATATTATCAAACAAACCATGATCGATCTTTTTTTCATATAACAGCAAACACCAAAACATAGATAGCAAAAACAAAAATCACAAGATTGAAAAAGAAAAATCATTAAAGCACAACAATAACAAAACAAAAAGTCTCAAAGATTGATTTCAACGAGAAAATATTAGACCAGAACCTTGAAACTTCTCTTCAATGGTTCTATCTATTTTCTCTGCCAAGGACTCACTCAAAGTATCTCCCCATCCTCCAACATCTCCTTTTCTGAAGAAAGCTTTAGTCTCCATTCCATTTGGCAACTTCCCTTCTCTGTTAACTTCCAAACTACTTAAGCTCTCAAAACTACACAACTTCACAATCCCACTCACTTCTTCTTCTCCAATGAATCCACATCCCAAGAACTCAGCTATTCTCTTGATCGTATCTCCAGTCTGCTTCTTCAGCTCCTCATAAGTAACAAACAAGACCTTGTTCGGATTTTCGAGGCTCGCATACCAATACTCCAACACATGATCCCAAAAGGGTCCACCTATAAACTTACCTTGACAAAACGCTTCAACCGCCTTTTCAATGGGATAATCAGCGGTTTCTTCAGGAGCAAGTTTCTTCCCAAAATGCCATAAGGAGACAAACATGTCCTTAGGGTTCCTACAACAATACACAATCTTACAAGACGAGCTCTTAACCGTCTCTGGCAGGGAGAGAAGCGGTATGTGCGTGTTCATGAGTCTTGGAAAAGACAACTTGGAAAAATCAAAATCTGGAGACTCATAGTAAACTCCTTCCAAGAAGGGCACGAGAAGGTGCGGGTTGGTAACCAGAAGAGGATGATCACCAGAAGAAACTGGAAACTTGTGTCGGTTAATGAGAGCAAAGACAAGAGCTTTTAACCAAGTGGTACCTGATTTAGGATTGGTGACAAGGATAATGTCGGAATCTTTGGCTTCAAAGCGTTTTTGACACTCCATGAGTCCTTGTAAGAGAGCTTGTGTGTGCCAACGTCCTTGAAACTGATACATTTGGCTCACCAACCAACCTTTCTCCCTTGGAAGAGAGGAGATCAGATCTCTTGTTTCTTGGGTCAGATCTTCATCTCCCAAGTAATCAGGAACAGCTGATGGTGATGACGACATTGAGATCAATCTTGAAAAATATTAGAAACTATGAGATGTTTTTGCATTTATGAGTGTGATGCTTGTGTGCTTTTTATAAGAAAAATGTTGTGTTGAATGAGATGTTTGCTCAACAAGTAAATTGCGCAATACTTGGATCCTTTTGGTCCTAATCTTTGATGTTATAATAGTCAACATATCCTGCTTCTTGCAGAGCACGTAGAATAGATATTTAAAGAAGAGAAGAGAAGAGAATCACAACTCTTATAAAAGTCAAAGATAAGCGCCAGAATATTTTAGTCAGATGTCTTTTCTTGTTTGTTGCTTTGTCGGAAAACTTGTGATGGGCCAAAAGCTCATGGACTATGAAAGATCAAATCAAAACACAAATAAATATACATAGGACTAAACACAGGTCAGACCAGTTTGGTCCATCATGACAAGATCACAATTCACAACACTATCCTAAAGAAAAAAAAGGCTCATTAAATAGAAAAAAAAAAGGTTTTTAGTAATTAAACCCCTCAACTAAAGATGAATCGTAAAAAAAACCCTCAACTAAAAATCTTGTGAAATAAACCCTCAACTTTAGTTCCGTTAACATATGTTACCCTCCGTCTAAAAAACTGTGACGGAGGGTGACATATGTTAACGGTTTATAAGTTGAGGGTTTATTTCATTGGATTTTTAGTTGAGGGTTTTTTTACAATTCATCTTTAGTTGAGGGGTTTTATCACTAAAAGTCATTAAATGTTATTAAATTATTTATTATCATTTATACATTGTTTTAGGATTTATAAGCCTTTAAAACTAATTTATAAATTTTAATACATTAATATATTATAAAATTAATTTATACATCTTAAAGTTAATAATTTTCAGCACTACTTACAACTTATTATAACTTTCAAATATTAAATTATTTGATATTTGGCAATAGTGATATAAAAAAATTTGTGTGTTTATATCGTCATTGTCAAATGTGAAATAATTTATAGTTTCTAAGTTATATTAAGTCTTAAGTAGTGTCGAGATAATTCATCCATGAAGTCAATCTTTCTATTTAGAGTATGACGCATTTTTTTCTATTTTCATAATTTTTGTCATCCGGCTCATACTTTCCCCACCCCCCCCCCCCTTCCAAAATAATACATGATTATTTTTATTCTCATTGATTTCGGAATAACTACGTTATATTTTTATTTTCTTGATCAATAATATACTTGAAACATAAAGTAATACAATAAATCAAGAACAATATAGGAAAATAGGAAAGTATGAGCCGGATGACGAAAATCATGAAAAGAAGAAAAAATACGTCCTACTCCAAATAGAAAGATTGACTTCATGGATGAATTATCCTCGACAATAATTAAGACTTAATAAACTTAGAAACTTTCAATTATTTGATATTTGACAATGACGATATAAACACACAATTTTTTTTATATCACTATTGCTAAATATCAAATAATTTAATATTTTGAAGTTATAATAAGTTGTAAGTCGTGTTGAAAATTATTAATTTAAGATGTATAAATTAATTTTATAATAGATTAATGTATTAAAAATATAAATTAGTCTTAAAGACTTACAAATCAATTTAAAACAATGTATAAACGATAATAAATAACTTAAAAACCCTTTAATGATTTTTAGTGATAAAACCCCTCAACCAAAGATGAATCGTAAAAAAAACCCTCAACTAAAAATCCAATGAAATAAACCCACAACTTATAAACCGTTGACATATGTCACCCTCTGTCACGGTTTTTTAGACGGAGGGTAACATATGTTAACGGAACTAAAGTTGAGGGTTTATTTCACATGATTTTTAGTTGAGGGTTTTTTTTACGATTCATCTTTAGTTGAGGGGTTTAATTACTAAAAACCCAAAGAAAAAGAGGTTAATTAAGCAGATTCTTTGCAAAAGAATTTAAAAGAAGAACCAACTAGTTTCTATTCCAGTAGTCTTATCAAATCTCATATGCTAGTAAAGGAGTCAAAGTATCACTCCATCCACCAGACTCTCCTTTCCTGAAAATGCCTTAGTCTTCATTCCATTCTCTCTCTCTGAAAAGATATCCCAAGAACTCAGCGATCCGCATAACACATTCCTCAGGCTGCTCTCTCATCTCTTCATACATATCAAAGAGAACCTTTTTGGGTTTGCTTGGCTCTCTTTCCAGTACTAAAAGGCATGATCCCAAAAAGGTCCATAAACACTTGACCCTCTGCAAAACCCACCAACCGTGTCCTCCATTGTACACCCAACCATCTCCTTAAGATTCAATCTTTTCATCAAGTGCCAAAGCGAGACAAACGCATTGTAGAATTGTGTCATCAGACTCTTGGTTCAGCAGAAGGTTTTACTAAAGTTAATGATATGCACATGAGGAGCACGTGAGTTGTTATTATCTCAGCTGGATATTTTCTGGGTTTCAAGTCATCGTCTTCATCGTGAAGATTGTAACAGAAACAGAGAGCAAGAGCTCAAGATGAGATGAGAGAGCGAGAGATGAGAGTGAGCTAGAGAGAGATGAGATTCTCGGTTTATCTAAGCTCAGAGCTTGATCTTCTTCCTCTATTATACTTGTTGTAACTCGGATTGGATGTAATCGAGAGAGGGGAAGAAGAGGAGAGAAACCTCCGGTGATGTACACTGTAGTGGATTGGCTGAGAGACCGTTTCTCTCCCCGGTGATGTATAGCGGCTTCTCCACATCGGAGAAGTGCGGTGAACACCGGGTAAACAAAGTCTCGTGTGTTCTTTATTTCTTTCTTGCTTGATTCTGTGATTGATTTGATCCAGTTAGGCTTAAGGTGATTATTGAATTGAGCCAAGATCATAGGATGAATCTTCAACAAGTGGTATCAGAGCCTCGGTTTAGGCGATTCAAGGATTCATCGGAAATGGATCAAGATCGGTTCTGAAGGAGAATCGAAGAAGGATCGGAGGAGTTGAAGTTTCGATCGCATCGTTGTTGCGAGAGTGAAGAATCAGTAGATGTTGCAAGATTTGCAATGTCAAGAGCAAAAGAAAAAAAGTGAAGACGTTGGCTCGTGGTAGACGAGAACGTCGGAGACGGAGGAAAGGAATCTCGCGGAGGAAGACGTCATCAGAGCGGATGGTTTCTGATTTTTTGAAATCATATGGTTCAGTAAGTTAAGCTCTCTCATCTCTAGAGTTATAAACCTGGTGTGAGTTTTGGAATTAGAGACTTGCAAGAGACGTTGCTGTGTTCACAACCGTAAGAAGAACCATAGACTGAAGTGTAAAGAATCAGATATGTGATGTTGTTCTGCAGTTCTGGAATTGGTTTGATGCTGGCTGTTTGAGGTGGAGGATCTCAGGTTAAAATGTTAAGTCAAGATCAGACTTAAGGCTACAGAATCAAAGTCAGTTCATAGTTTCCTCAAGTTCAAGTCTTGGAGACAAATGGTCTCAGTCTGCAACAGTCACAAAGTTTTGTTGTGCTGGCTGGATACTCATCTACTGCAGTGTATAAAGAATGGAAGCTCTCTAAATCACAAGGGCGTTATGTTATCTTTGCAAAGAGTAATCAAGGCTCAGGTTTGGTGTCAAACTGTTTGTTGGTCAGCTTGTTTGTGGAAGGAAGATGCAGCTGTGGTTTCAGGATGTTTGGAAGAATGGCAGTTGGTGGCATTCTGCAACAGTCACAAAGTTTTGTTGTGCTGGCTGGATACGCATCTACTGCAGTGTATAAAGAATGGAAGCTCTCTAAATCACAAGGGCGTTATGTTATCTTTGCAAAGAGTGATCAAGGCTCAGGTTTGGTGTCAAACTGTTTGTTGGTCAGCTTGTTTGTGGAAGGAAGATGCAGCTGTGGTTTCAGGATGTTTGGAAGAATGGCAGTTGGTGGCATTTATGAATCTCAGGTTTAAGGGACGCTTTAGAAGTGAGTTTGTATGTGTGTCAAAGGCTGTTCAGATACTGTTAAAGCTTTCAAGATTCAAGTTTGAAGTTAAGTTGCAGAGAAGAATGGTTTCTACAGGTTTTGGAACAAGACAAATATGGTATTTTGAGGAGCTGGTTCAGATTTCAGAAAGTTTGAGTTGCAGGTTCAGTCACAGAGATTAAGGGTCAGGTTCTGGTGAATGTAAGAAGCTCAGGTGGTGATGATCAAGGTCAGCAAAAGGATCATAATGGAGCTTGTAGCAGCAGGGATTATTTCTACAAAAAATGAATCAAGGTTGTTATGTTTGATGTTATTCTTCAGTGGTAGTGGTAGTAAAGTGATAAAACAGATGGGATTCTGTGGTATGTCACATGACGTTTTTCACATAAACAAACGTCACGGCTTATTAGAAGAATGGGTGGAGTCATCAAGAAAGAAGCAGACGCAGGAACATGTTATGTTTCCAGAAGTATGCGTCAAGAGAAAAGACAAGAGTTCTAGGAGCAATGTGAGTATATGCTGGAATAGAGTTTCTTGTGGGATCAAAGTTGATAACTTTGGAGGAGTATGAGTGGAAGAGGCAGCTCGTGGTAGAGGTTTAACTGTCTCACTCAAGGCGTTTCTGCAGAGGGTTAAAGTGATGATTTCTTAAAGAGAAAGAAGGCTGATAGAATATCAGTGATAAGGAGCCAAGGAGAAGAAACAAGTTTCTGGTTTTATGGCTCAAGGAAAGGAAAGCAAGGAGTTTGTTTTGCTGGTTGTAGTTCTTTTGAACATGGAGTTTACAAGTTCAAGTCTGTGCATGATGTCTCAGGTCATTGGTGCTTGTGTTCTGTATTTTAAAGACACACGAGAAGTTTCAGGAGATGGAGAAATCTGAGAGAAACTTCAAAGAATGATTGTGAGGACATGTTTGGATGAAGGGACAGCAGGATGAAAGCACAGCAGGCGGCAGTCACTCAAGGATGTAGCTTTCAGAGGCTATGAAAAGAAGCTGTATGCCAAGATATAAAGGCAAGAAGCATGGCGTTACTGATAGTAAAATCAGTGGAGTAAAATTAGTTTGAGAGAATCTGGTTTCGGGTTTATCTGTCACAGGTTCTGATGGGTTAAATTCAGAAGGGTCTCACAGGGTTTAAAGTGTTATGTGAAGATGTTTTGTTGGCAGAGATTATAACAGGTTGGAGCACAGTCAGTTTTTGAGGTACAAGATCAGAATTGGAAGCTTGCGACACTTGGTGGTTCTGGTATTAAATGACAAAGGTTGAATGGCCGCAAAAATTAATATAATTTTGATAAGTCTGAAATAAAATTCAGAAGCAAAAAGCCATATTTTCAGTCAGCTACACAAAGGGGTTAAGTAAATCAAAGAAGAAAGTGCAGGATGGTTATAAGTCTGAGAAGTGAAGCTTCATGTGAAGAGGAACACGTTGGGGTTTTGAAAGGTTATTGTTTCAGGTGGAGTCTTGCCTCTACAAGTGTTGTAGTGCACATCGCTAGATGTTTTTTGACTTCAGGTGGAGCAGTGTTATCCTTCCAGTCGTATATCTCATGTCTACTTTAGTGTGAAAAGATTTCAGAAGTCCTGCGGATGAGCTTTCAAGAGCAACAGAGATTCAGTTTGGTTTTGTGCAGCAAGAAGAGTAAAAGAGAGCCAAGCCAGTGTCAGCAGGTTCAAGCTCAACATGTTATGGTCAGATGGAGTAAAAGGGGTTCAGCTTGTGGTCAGAGATGTGAAGAGGATGTCGGCAGTGTTAGTATGGGTTCTCCACAGGAAGCGTGGAGTAAAACGACGTCGAGGCAGAGTCACTACAGGTATGATAAATCAATATATAAAATACTTGTAACGTGTGCTTTTGCAGGTATTCACATGGACCAGGAAGAACAGTTCAAGGTGGAGCTGTTTGAGTCAATAACCAAGCTGAACAAGTTCAGAGAGTTCTCTAAGAGTAGCTACAAGGAGATAAATAGCAAGTGTTGCTGGTACTGTCACAAGAGAGTACAAGAAGGATTGAGCTACTGGAAAATGGAGTTCTTGGTAACGTCTGGAACAGGCAGGGGCGTTTGTATACCAAGGTCTGGTAAGGTTCGCAGGTTAGCGAAGCACAGGTTCTTTGCTACAGCAAAAGTGTCTCAAGAGTTGTCACAGGTTTTGTGAGTATGAGGCAGGAATAAAGAAGTCAGCAGTGGTCAGATTGTTGTCTGAAGTTCTGTTGAGGCAGATTTGTTTGAGCAGGGTTTGAGCAGAGATCTCTACATCGAAAGTCTTCTTAACCGGGTTGAGTTAGGCGGCGTGTTCTGCTGGTCACAGCAGCGGTGAAGAGTGATGTTCAGGTTGAAAGTTCATACAGATTGGTGTAGAGGAAAACTTCAGGATTAGCAGTGAGTTTTCTACTAGCTGTTGAGGTTGTCTACAAGGGTTTTTTGAGTCAAAGCGCTTCTGGTGTGAGGCAGAAATGATTCAAGTTCCGCAGGAGTTTTCAAGCAAGCATCGTTTCAGGTTTTGGCAGACTATTGGGAGACCTTAATTGCAGTAACAAGTCAAGCATTATAGGCTGATCTATACTAGTCAAAGGAGAAGCTTATGGAGTGTATGTTGAGTTATTGGTGAGTGGTTTTCTCAAGTTTCCAGGTTATAGAAAGTCCAAAGGAAGATCAATGGAGAAGTTTGGCGTGACACAAGTTAGTGGAGTGCTGGGAAAAGAAACTTAAGAAGGCATGTGTGTGTTGTTGGCACAGGACTGGGATTGTGATTCACATCACAACAAGTTACATGTCTGTTCATTGATGATGATTAAGTGGTTGAAGACTGGGAGTTATCAAGGCTGTCACTGGGTTTACAAAGTTCAAGGGAGCAGTGGCAAAGGTGTCTTCAGGTGTATCAAGATAGGTACTGAATAGGATGCGTGGAGGAAACAAGTTTGAGGAAACGTTGAAGTTGAGCGGTGAAGCTCATAATAAGATGAAGCTGAATGGGTTTTATTCAGAGAAGTATGAAGCTGAGGAGTATATTTTTCTCAGGAGACTGCAAGGAGATGCAGGGAGATACAAAAGACGAGCAAGTCTGCTCAATCATCGGAGGAAAGCTCAAGAGAAGATAAGACATCAAGAAGATCGATGCCAAGGTGGAGATTGTAGAATTGTGTCATCAATCTTCTAAGCTTCTAAGTCAAACAGAAGGTTTGAATATGCTGAGAGAAGGAAAGACTCTTGGTTCAGCAGAAGGTTTTACTAAAGTTAATGATATGCACATGAGGAGCACGTGAGTTGTTATTATCTCAGCTGGATATTTTCTGGGTTTCAAGTCATCGTCTTCATCGTGAAGATTGTAACAGAAACAGAGAGCAAGAGCTCAAGATGAGATGAGAGAGCGAGAGATGAGAGTGAGCTAGAGAGAGATGAGATTCTCGGTTTATCTAAGCTCAGAGCTTGATCTTCTTCCTCTATTATACTTGTTGTAACTCGGATTGGATGTAATCGAGAGAGGGGAAGAAGAGGAGAGAAACCTCCGGTGATGTACACTGTAGTGGATTGGCTGAGAGACCGTTTCTCTCTCCAGTGATGTATAGCGGCTTCTCCACATCGGAGAAGTGCGGTGAACACCGGGTAAACAAAGTCTCGTGTGTTCTTTATTTCTTTCTTGCTTGATTCTGTGATTGATTTGATCCAGTTAGGCTTAAGGTGATTATTGAATTGAGCCAAGATCATAGGATGAATCTTCAACACGCATCCTTCGGGTTCCTTCAGCAGTACACAACTTTACAAGACTGTGCATAAAAGATAAAAAAAAATCTATTGTCTTTCCTCAGCAAGAGCAAACGAACAAGAATCAAGAAAGTACTTTCTCGCTAATGAAACAACGAACAATTTTGTCACTCCTTTTTATTGTCTTGTTTTCCTTTTATTACCCCTTATAATTTCACATTTTTTTTATATTTTGTGTTTTAGTAGTTTAATATGATTTATGCATGTCCACCATCATTCCAAATTCCAATGTGCTCATGTCCAAAACCTGGAGCATTTAGGTGAGTTACCTTTTGTACCATTCACAACTAAAAAAGAATCACCTTTAGAAAGCTCGTTCCTTTAGTAGGCCTACCTCATAAGTCTTTATCTATATGATTCCATTCAAAGACGCATGGTCCAATCTTTTTCAACAGCAAACAAACATAAACCTATGAAGCATGAGCTTTTTCTAGGGAAGAGAGGAAACAAAACTCATGATGTTGTTGAAATAATAATTGTATGTAGACAAAGCCTCTTTCACTGAGGATTCAATACTCATCGTCCTAGCTTTCTTAAGCAATTGTTCAGCCCCAGTCTCTGCTACTACACAAGTATACAAGTATCCAACACCCTCGGTTATACTCCTATAAAATTGCGTCTCAAACCATATAATGCTTACGAGAGATGTGTAATATGTTTTATAACCTTAATGAGGCAAATGAAACATTAGTTGCTGCGGTGTAGTCATTATCACATTTGCCTTACACGCTAAAGGTCTCAAGTTCGATCACGGGCAGCACCATCATTTTTCAATAGCTATTGTTTTTGTATCATCAATTACTTGAGGGTAGGCGTTCAGATATTCCATTCTGTTTGGTTCAAGTCTATTTAGGTTTAAAGATTTTAGCTCTATTATGATATTTATAAATTTCGGTTCGGGTTCAGATAATCCATTTAAACTATTTTTAAAAATTAATAATTTATACACTTTAAATTTTTTAAAATCTAAAAGTAAAATAAAATAATATATATATAATATATTAATGTGTGCCAAAATACTTAAACTTGACATATAAGTTGGTTTGACTTGAATATTTGGATTGAAAATTAATAGATGTTTCAAGTATTTTTGGTGTTTTAAATATTGTTTAGCTATTTTAGAAAATTACTTATGGACAACTTCAAAATATCTTATATATTTTAGATATTTTAACATATTAAATCTAAAAGTAATTAATATATTTAAGTATATAAATATATTTCAAATATATTTGGGTATCCGAAATACTTCGGTTTGGATCGGGATCGAGTTCTCTAAATACAATTTTTTGAATCTGTTCGGATATTTAACCAATTTGGATTCAGATTCGATTCTACTTTTTCGGAACAGATTCAATTTAGTTCTTCGGATTCGTGTTTTTGCCCAGCCTATCGATTACTATGATTGGTTTAAAGATTTTATAGTTCAAATTATTTATATTCATATTAATTGTTTGCAAACAATTAGTTAAACATTTGTTCTAAATTTTGATTTACAAAAATACAAATAGATTTATTTTTGTCGCTAAATTATTTTAATTTGTTACTATATATAACTTAATTCATAAATAGTTTTCAACAATATGAGTGATTTATTAAAAAGAAAATTATTAGGACTATTCTCTCAAATAGTCATTTTTAAGTTTTTGACAAAAATAGCTATAAAAAATGACCAAAATAGCTCTTTTTATTTTGAAATTTTTTAATTTTTTTAAAAAATTTTGAAACTTTATCCCCAAAACTTCATCCATTTTAAATCTTAAATCTACATTAGTTAACCTTACAACAAAATTCATTTTTACTTTTTAATAAAACTTATTTTAGTCATTTTCTTCATTGAATGCTATTTTTGTGACAAAAACTTAAAAATGTTATCCGAACGAATTTCTCAAATTTTATTAACTGGATCGTTTAAATTTGGTTTACTAAACGAATTTACTTGTGGAAATACCGTGGCCTAGTGGTCAATGTTTAAAGGCTTCTACACCCATGTCTAGGGTTCAAACCCCAGACAACATAATTTCTACAGGAAGAGATCTGAGTTTCAATTCCCGGAGAAGGCGAATTATGCAGAAAATTAGAGAAAATGCATACAAGAGATCTTCAGCATGGCGCAACGAGTACCGTCAGGAATGGATCTCATAGGACTACTCAGAGTGATGCAGTCAAGCGTGAATCCTCATAAGACAGGTAGAATTGTCGGCTGTAATATCGTCTATGTAATGTTTCTCATCATTTGTAATAGCATAATTAACCAGAAAAAAAAAAAAAACGAATTTACTTGTAGCGCTATAGCTTGTTGCCCAAACAAAAAGAAAAATCACTTTATTAGCTTTTCCAAATGTTGAAAATGTAGAAAAACAATGGTTTTGAAAACAAGCAGCCGAAACTTTATACGCTTCGTCCACTTGCACAAACAAACGCAACTCAGTCCCCAACCGCTTATAAACGCGACTTGTCGCGTTCCATTCTCAAAGCTAGAGATGGTGACACTGATCGTCGCCACCACCTACGACCCAGCGTCGATCAACCCCGCGGCGGCGCTTCTCGCCATGCCGGGATGGACCACCGGACCCACCTTACCGCCGGTAAAGTTACGATCTTTCTTCTCCTCCCCTCGTTCTTGTCTGAATCCTCTTATTGTCGGATTCTTGCAGAACATCAAGAGCTTCACCAACCAGCAAACGAGGCTGATTCAGCACGATGTGTCTATAGTGAAGGAAGACGATCTCGATTCACGGTGGGAGGAAGCAACCGGAGAGGTTGTAGATGAAGTCATCTTCCTCAGCCGTCACACCGCCGCCTCGAACCGTCCTGCTCTCACCGTTCACCCCATTGGTATATGCTAAAAAGATCGAAACTTTCGTTGTGGGTTTGTGCTATTTTTCCTCAATTGTTGGTGGTTGGTTGAAGGAGTGCTTCACTTAAAGGAAGGAGAATCGCCGCCGCACGGAGGAAAGGCCGGGTGGGCGGCGTTGCCGAGCCCTAGGATTGGTCCATGGTTGCGTCTTTTGAAGAAAATGGCTGAAGCTCATAGCTTGGTTCCTGAGTTTGAGGTATTGTTTTGTTGTTTGTTATTTTTATTTTGGAGATTGCTTTTTTTTTTATGTGTGGGTGTGTGTAGATAACATTGGAAGGTACTCATCATGGACCTATAACTAATAAGCCAACCATGTTCTTGGAGATTGGTGAGTTTCTTTCTAGTTGAAATAGCCATTTCTTGTCTTCAGTTGCTTAGCTTGTGTGTGTTCTTTGTAGGTAGTACAGATGAATACTGGAAGAGACAAGACGCTGCTCAAGTTATTGCTCTTGTAAGTAAATGAATATTCTTGTTGCTTCGTGGGGAATCAAAGACATTTGTGTTTAAAGTTTGCTTCTAACCATTAATATGCACTGTCAATATCTAAAACATTGCTTTCATTTAGTATAAACATTGTGTTTTGTGATTCAGTTAATATGGGAAGGGCTTGGGCTTGGAGGCGGTGAAGCTGTGGGGAGCTGGAACAGGTAGCTTAATCTTTACATCTCAAAAAAGAAAAATGTAGTATCATCTCAAGTAATGAGAATCAATTTGGTGGGCAGTGAAACTGGAAAGAGGAAGGTTCTTTTAGGGATTGGAGGTGGACACTATGCTCCTCGTCACGTGGATGTAGTTTTGTAAGTTGTCAAGAACTCTTTAGTGTAAGTATTTTCTCCGGCTGATTCTTGGTGTGTTGTGTTCATCAGGAAAGATGATATATGGGTAGGCCATTTGCTTTCTGGTTAATCATTGCCGATGGAAGAAGCAAAGCCTGGAGAGAATCACATTGGTGGAACTTGGAGACAGTCGATTCAAGCAGCTTTTGAAGCTACCAAAGCTTCATTCCCAGGGGGCGAGATCTTGGCTCATCTTGATCAAAAGTAATGTCCAAAATCATTCTCCTCTGTATATTTGTGTTCCTCTCGCGTGGATTACAAGTAATTGGTTGTTTTTTGGGGTTACAGGAGCTTCAAAGGATGGCAAAAGAAGGCGATTACAGAGTTCTTGGCAGAACAGAACATCAATGTCGGGAGGCCAAACGATTTCACATGAACTGTGAGACCCATAAAAGATATGATCTGAGTTTTGGTTGATTCAGAATCTATCATTTGACGGTTGTAGATTTATTTTCAATTGTTATATATATATATTCAAATTTACTTTTGTAAGATAACCATTTTCGTTTGGCTACTGTTGAACTAACTGTTAGTTAATTGGGAAAATACATCATAATCCGATCTTTTTCCAATTCACCAAGAAAATGAATCAGCAAAAACGGATTTTGCTGATGTTATCTAATAAATGGTGGCATTAAATGTTGTTTTATTTAATTTCAGTTCGAGATTATTCTTCCGTCTTTTAAATTCTAATTGTTTATTGAGATTTCTGTGAAAGAGAGCTGAGAAATTGCAGTTAGCAGCTGTATAATGCTATAAATCTTATTACAATCAAATTTTGAAACTTTCTTGCTTATTATTATGACATTGCAGCTTTTATCTAAACGTCTTCTTCTCTACATTAGCAAAAAGTTGGAAAGTGGCCACACGAGTGGTTGATTGCATTTTTTGATGTTTATTATCTGTTCTAGACCTCATGATGTTTTGTTGTTGGCCTTTCACATGTGTGACTAACTATACTTATGTTCTGCATCCATAGAATACTTTACCCTCCAAGCTTGGAGAGAAACAGATAGATAGAACAGATTAACTTTAAAAGATTCCATCCTCTATAATGAAGTTCCCTTATACTTATGTCTTCTCTCTGCAATTTCTTTGTTTGTTCTCTCATTCTTTTCTATGAATCTGCTTGAAAGTTCTTGATATTGTTCATCACCCTTGAACAATAGCAATCTGTATGAGTTGTTCTATGATACAAGAAGCGGTGATGAATGGGATAAAGACAACAATGGATACCATTCTTGTGGAGACTCTAATGAGACTGAAAAGAAACTCAATAGTCATGATATTGTTGATACAAGGGATCCTATCGAGAAAGTTGATCCGGTGTTTTATATATATGGACAAGAACGTTACAGTTTGTGACTTGCCTGAGATTGTAGTTTGCTACAAGGAGAAAACTTATCATGTGGTGAAGGATATATGTGCTGATGAAGGTGTGTTGGTCCAGGAGAAGTCTGTGACGTGTAACTCAAATTCAAACTCAAACCTGTGTGAGTCAGAGGATTTGGTGAAGTCAAATGCTTTAGAAACAGAGTCCTTTGAAAACAGAAAGGGTAAGCTTGATTGATGATACTGAGCTTTGTAATGATCATAAGGCAAACCGAGATGTTGAAATATCTTCTAGAGATGAAGTGGCTACATCAGAGAATGTCTTGAAGGAATATTTAACTTTGGAAGATGTTCTATTAAGGAAATCTCCACCTCAGGTACAGGAGAAAAAAAGCCTAGTAACCACATCTCTCGAAACAGAGGAGCCAGAAAAAACAGAGGATAAGCTTTCCTTTGTTTCTACAACAACCTCTCAAGAACCAAACAGAACTTTCAGCAATCCTGAAAGGTCTGAAAATGTTTTAATCTCTGTTACATGGACGAATGTCGCATACAGAAAATTGAATTTTCATTAGTTTTATTGAAAATCTAGGAACTCAGATTGGTTTAATCTCTGCTACCCAATACAGTTAAAAAAAAAAATTCTAACTATGTTTTTGTTATTTAACAATTTGTTTTTTGTACTTGAAATGCCAGTCTTTGAGAATTGTTTGCTTCTTCATTGATGAGTCCGTTGGAGAAAGGTCCGTGATAACTAACCATTTGTGTCAGTCTCTGCCATAGATGATAGAGGAAGAGTCGCCTCAAGGAGCTTACTATTCTGAAAATCACATGTACAAATCACTAAACAAAGAGAAGATCATAACATGAAGTCAATGAAAGTAACTTTAAACCGAAGGAATGAAGTCAAGGCTGAGAGAATAAAACTGAATAACCACAAGTGTATTGGGATTGGAACTTTGAGCTCTGCTTATGTTGAATTGGTTAAAACTAAAGGTACAACGTGAATTGGTTAATATGAAAAGAAACTTCAAACCACTATTAGAAAGACATAACTATGGCGACACCTCTTACAAAGTTTTATGGCATTAAACTCAAAACAATAGTGAGCATGCTAAAAATGTGACTTTCTTTATAGGGATCTTTTGGTATAACACACCAACAAGCTTTATCACAAGGATTCCCTTGTAAACACTTGACTGAATACATTGAAAGAATCAAGATTTGGAAAGGAAACAATACTAATGATCATTAAGAGTCGATTATGATTCTCTCTTTTGTCAAAAAGTTTTAATCTTTCAATATTAAAACAGAGACTCTCATAGATTCAGATATATGTCAAAATCATATGAATTTCCCCAAAGAAACGCACAAGTCATAAGATGAAAAGAAACTTAAAACCATTTAAAAAGATATAACTATGGTGACAGCTCTTAGAAAGTTTTATGTCATTAAACTCTAAAAAAACAAAATTCATCATCATGTCAAAAGAACAAAACAACCATCAATCACAATAGTGATTAAATTCAAAAGCTAAAAAGATCAGAACTAAACAACCATCAGTCACATCCCTAATCAACAGTCAGTTTTGAAACTCATGTGGATCGATATCCACATATATTCATGAAGCCAATCATCCCTGCAAAAAAATGTTTTGTTATCACAACAAGTTTAAAAGTAACGAGAGAGATAGACATGTGATTTAAATTGATTTTCCTTACAAAGTTTAAACACGTTTTTTCTAGCCTAAACACAATGGAGTTGAATGCTTTCTTGAGTGCTTCATACTCACCCCACATTTCAATCAGTGTATATGATTGACGTAACAGATAATATATATAATAATTATGTGAGCTATGCTTCAATAATTGACCATGGTCAAAGAATGATTATATATATCGAAAGAAAGAAAGAGAGAGAGATACCTCAAAAGCATAAATGATTAACATGTTTTTTGACATCACCCACATAGTTTCCAACTGTTGAAAGCTTAACCATAATTGAATTACTAAACAATTTCTTTTGTTAAGTTTTCAAAAACAAAGTCAAAATTTAATTTAATTTTTCCACCATACTCATACCCTCTTTGTATTGTTGCATTCACGAAATGCTACTTTTTGGAAGCACTTTCTTTGTTCTATTCTTTTAATAAGGAAACAAATCTAATGATAAAGAATGATTGTGTAGCATTAGTACAAAATAATTTTACAATTTTGAGTACATTTTAACTGGTCCATAGCATAAGCTTGAAAAATTGAAGTTTCAACCAAGAATTTCTTTGAAATTTAGTGAAGACAAGTATTTTTTGAATAACCAATTTTCAATCTTGAAAACCTCCTCATGAACTTGTTGACATCTATTTTCTGATCATATGCATGCGAATAATTCAATACACACATATTGGAATTCTGGACAAGCAAAATTTGTTGCAATAAAGTCATGATTACATTGGCACCATCTTCATACTTGATCTCCTTACCAACTTGATTTACTATTCAAGCCCTCATATTCCGTTATTTATTATTATTATTTCCAAACTTTGTTTTCCGTTTAATTTTTTTTACCTTGTTTTCCTTTTTATTACTCCAATATCTTGAGCTTTAGGTAAATTAGATATTGTATCCTTCACAATTAACTATCACATTGTAACATGTGTTCGTAGAAGCTTACCAATTATCACTCAATTTTGTTACTCCTTTTATTTCCATTATGATGTTGTAAATTACTAGTCTCTTAGATTTCATCAGATTAATTATTTATAATTCCCGAAACAGACATTAACAAAATATATCATTCAAACATTTTCTTAAAAAAAAGAGTAACCATACATATTGCAAGAGACATTTTCTAAGCAGAAATTATTATTTCCGAACTTTGTTTTCCGCTTAATTTTTTTGTCTTGTTTTCCTTCTATTACTCCTTTGTAATTTCACATTTTTTAAAATATTTCATGCTTTAGTAGTTCAATTATGATTTATGCATATCCACCATCAGTCCAATGTGCTCATGTCCAAAACCTGGAGCTTTTAGGTGAGTTAACTTTTGTATCCTTCACAACCAAAAATGAATCACATTCTAGAAGATCGTTCCTTAGTAGGACTACCTCATAAGTCTCTACCTATATGACTCATCTCAAGACGCAAGGTTCAATCTTTTTCAACAGCAAACAAACATAAACCTACAAAGCATCATGGTTTTCCAAGGGAAGAGAGGAAACAAAACTCACGATGTTGCTGAGATAATCATCATATGTACGTAGACAAAGCGTCTCTCACTGGGGATTCAAATGCTAATCGTCCTAGCTTTCTTAACCAATTGTTCAGCCCCAGTCTATGCAACTACACAAGTATCCAACACCCTCGTTACGATTGTACTCGTATAAAATTGTTTTTCAAATCATATAATGCTTATGATAGATGTGTAATATTGTTGTATATCCATAATGAGACAAAGCAATCATTTGGTACTGTGGGTGTAGTGGTTATCACGTTTCCCTTACACGCAAAAGGTCTCCACTGGAAGGCACACATCATGGACCGGTAACTAGTAAGCCAACCATGTTCTTGGAAATTGGCGAGTTTCTTTTTAAATGAAAGCTCTCTGCTTTCTCGAAATAGCCATTTCTTGTCTTCAATTGCTTATTGTGTATATGTAGGTAGTACAAAGGAATATTGGAAGAGACAAGACGCTTCTCAAGTCATAGCTCTTGTAATTGAAAGCATTTTATTAATTTAAATATGGGAGGTAGAACAAGGTCATTCAGTATAAACATTGTGTTTTGTGATTCAGCTAATGTGGGAAGGACTTGGGCTTGGAGGCGTTGAAGCTGTGGGGAACTGGAACATGTACATCAATGGTAGCTTAATCATTACTCAACATAAAGTAAAAAAGTAGTAGTATCGATATGCACCAACGTGGATCGTTTTTGGTGGCAGTGAAACTAGAAAGAGGAAGGTTCTTTTAGGGATTGGAGGTGGACACATGGATGTAGCTTTGTAAGTTGTCAAGAATTCTTGAGTATGTTCAATTGGTACAACTAATTAAGTTTATGAATTACGATAAGATGTGTCTAAGCCTCATAAGTGCCCTGAAGAGAAGTGGGAAGATGCAGAGAAAATAGCAATGTGTGTGAGGTATTGTATGATACTAGAAGTGAAGACGAATGGGATAAAGAAGACGATGAAAACCATTCATGTGGATACTCTAATGAGACTCAAAAGCAACTCCAAGATAACAGTCATGATATTATTGCTAAAATGGATTCTATTGAGAAAGTTGATCCAGTGTGTTTATATGGACAAGAAAACTTATCATGTCAGTGAAGGATATATATGTTGATGAAGGTGTGCCGGTCCATGATTCTGCAAGGTGTATTTCAGACTCAAACCAGTGTGAGTCAGAGGATTTGGTGAAGGCAAATCAACTAGAAACCAAGTCCTTGGAAGACAGAAACAGTAAGCTTGATAATTCTGAGCTTGTAATGATCCTAAAACAAACCAAGATGTTGAAGTATCTTCAAGACAACAAGTAGCTACATTAGAGAATGTCTTGAAGAAATTTGTAACTTAACAACAGCAACAATAGCGATAGAGGTGAATAACATCTCCACATTTCATCAATCTATACAATCAAGCAAAGTTTCAATTTTTCGATGTAAAAGTTTATAACTTGCTGATGTGTGTGAGACTGCAGGAGAAGGGGACAAGAAGCTTAGACACCACAGCTCACAAAACAGAGCTTGAAGAAACAGAGGATCCAGAAAAAGCAGAGGAGAAGTTTTCCTGTGTTTCTACAAAAACCTCTCAAGGCCTATTTGGAGAGACGAGTTTCTCAGCAGCAGAGCCAGTTTCAGGTCATATAACATGTATGTACTAATGTACATGCTTTTGGTTTAGCTTTGGTGATTATTAAAAAAAAGGTTATATTACAGTCAGTTTTGAAGTTTATCATTTTTTTTTGGTGGCCTTTGTCAAGCGTATCACCGACTTGGGTCAATCTATTTTCCATGCTACCAAGGTAAGTGTCTCGATTCTATTTGTGTTACAAAAAAAAAGGTAAGTGTCTCGATTCTCAGCGATTCCAAGACCGTTGTCTCGCTCTGTTGTTGCTATTCCGTTGACCAAAATGATGATATATACCAATTTGCATTCATGTTTTGAAAATATAATTAAGTTATCTTCAGTTTAGATATGAAAATGATAGAATGGTACTTTAGCTTTTTTTATTTGCTTTGAAAATATTGATTTTAGGCTTTATCCAATGTTTTTGTTTTAAAATTAAAAAAAAAAACTAAAATGTAAAATGAGTAGTAAAACATTTATCTAAATACAAAATCAAAACAAAAAGTATATAAAAGATATTTACTATTTTTAATATTTATTGAAAGTTCAAAAACAGTCTTTTACATATGGAGGAAATATATTTTCTAGTCTTTATCTTGTTTTAACATTTTGTGCTTGGAAATGATTTTGTTATAGATAACTGTTAGAAATATTATTAATCCTCAACAAACAAATCTGAAACGTATCATGATTAGTTAGCGAAATTTTAATCAACACAATCGTCTTGACATAGTAGCCATTACGGTATTCTTGGGATTTGCTTGAATTTGAGTTACTGGTTATTTCACAGAATTTGAATTAGTAGTCTTTTTTTCTCGTTGGTCAGATTATTGAATATGTTATGATACTTGCACGAGGTTGATGATTATGATTAGAAATGTCACGATGGAAAAATGCATATCTAATCATGATATAGATTGACATTAATATTATAAAATACAAGCTTAACTTTGTAGGTATACTGGTCATGCTAGCTAGCTCATTGTTAATCCCAAAAATCCAAAACACAAATTAACAAGTTTAACAGGTTTTACGCGATCTGTTCTAGTGATGACATATTTTAGTCCTATCCAAAAATCAGAGCTAATCTGATATTGATTTGTTAATTTTTCAAATTATAAAAAGACATCCGGTACGAACAAGGCTAAATTGGTTTACAATTGTATTTATTGATATTGATTAGTGTTTTGAGTTGGAACGCTTTCAAAACGTGATAAGTAAGATGAATGATGCTACCAAAAGTGTTTGTAACAAACTAGAAAGTGATGTTCTCATCTTCACCCCATTTGGATCGAGCTTTTAATGTGTGAGAAAGAGCAAAGGGATTAGGCAAAAATGATGGGATACTCTCAACAACTTTGTTTATACCTACTCTCAAAGTTTAAACCATATTATGATTTACATATTTTAACTTTTGAAGCATTAACTAATTGTATAAACACTTGTTTTCAAACGTCTTATTTTGTCTTTATCAATCCAGAGCCCCATGTTTGATTAGCAGAATATTAATGAGTATGTTTATTGCTGTTGATAAAAAAAAACATTTTTTCAAACAACATATATACACTGTGTTACATTGATTTAATATTGTTAAGTTTCATAGTCTAACGATTCAAAGCAATTGGCGATGACCACTTAAATATCCTAAAAAAAATGATTGCGATGGTTATCTAGGATGTGCTCGTGGTCTGAGCGTCGACATATTAGAATACATGAAGATAATTTATTTTAAATGAATAATGAAGGGTTCTAAGCGATAATTCACTATTGCTTTTTATGCACACACACACATATATATATATTGCAATATGAGACGCTTTAAATGTGAATGGAAAATGTTAGATAATTAGATATGGGATATAACGAGAGAAGAGAGACAAAAAAAGAACAGAAAGGCAAAGACTCGACAAACTGGGTTCGATGAAGTGTAAGGGCAACATTATCGCGGGTTGATAGGCGCGTCCCTTAGTGTTATATGGTCGAAAAATAATTCAAAATCCAATATAAACTGAGAAAACGGGCCTTAACTAAGGGGCATTTGGGCTGGTCCGTAAGGCGACGTGGAGGAAGGTGATTGGACGATGATATCGAAGTCGCGAAACACATTTCTCTTCGCCTCTCGTCTGTTTCATTTTGTCACGAAACCCTAGTTCAAATTATCCAAAATCAAAACTCCTTCGACATGAAAATGGAAACCGCATCTGCAAATCCTGAATCCTATTGCCAAACCTGAGCCCAGATAGAAAACTTTCAAATCCCTCGATTCAGTTCCGTCGATTCAATTCAGTTCCGTCGATTCGCTTCAGTTCTGTCGATTCGGGTCGTAACCGTAGATTCCCTTCAGCTCCGTCGGTTTAAATCGGTTGATTGGGGTCCAATTCGGATCAGTTCCGTCATCATCGCTTCAGTTCCTAACCGTAGATTCCCTTCAGCTCCAAGCTTATAGCAAGGTATGTGTTTCTAAATTACTGGGAATGATTGAAAATATTTGTGATGCATTGTTATGGGTGAGTTGATCATTTAGTTCGTCTCTGTGGATTGGTAACTTTTTGTGATTAAATGATATGATTTTCTACGATTGTAGATTGTGTAAATAAGTTGATAGGTTGTGTAGCTTCTGTAGTAGTTATTGCTAAATGTTGAATATTCGTTTCATCAAAAGGACATTGGTTGGTAGTGGTAGGTTTATATTAAAGGATGTTTGATGTGGACTGTGGTTTAGTTGGAAACAAAAGAGAGAACTTTGTTGATAAACTTGAATGTTTACTTCCGAGTTCCATTACATTTATCTGGAAAGCCTATAAATTTAGTTTGAAACAAATGTTTTAGCCGATCTTTTATGGAACTATAGTTAGTTTGAAACCAATGTTGAAAGCGTTAGAGTTGTGTGGTGTGTAATAAGTGTTGATTAGACCTTTGTAGTTTATGGTTAGAAGTTAAGTGGATCACTTATTACACTACATTTGGTATATTGAAACCTGATGCTGCATTCTTTCCTTGTACTATTTAATGTAGTTCAGTTCCTCAGTCCCTCTTCACTATCCTCTTCTATACTCATTCTCCTTTCTCCTCTCGCATCCCTTCCTTTTTCTCCTCATGGATTCAAGAAATATTCCTTCCCAATCCTCTAGTTATGTAGGACTTCTTAGTCAACAAGGTAGTGTTCTCCATGGTAACTTTCCTAATGAAAGTTATCATCCGAGTGTTCACTATCCTCCTTTCAGCTCCCAACAATCTGAAGCGCCACCTCTATCTGAGGAGACACCCGTGGACCGCAAGGAGAGAAAGAAATGGAGCCCGGCGGATGACGAGGTTCTCATTAGTGCGTGGCTAAACACTTCCAAGGATGCGATTGTTGGGAATGATCAAAACAAGGGTACCTTCTGGAAGCGAGTTGGAGAGTACTATGCAGCTACTCCTCATGGGCAGAAGGAAGGTGAAAGGAGAGAGCATCTTCATTGTAAGCAAAGGTGGCACAGGATAAACGATCTTACCAACAAGTTCTGCGGGGCTGTTGCTGCAGCAGAGCGACAAGTTAGCAGTGGTCAGAATGACACAGACGTTCTGAAGATGGCTCATGACATCTTCTACGCTGACCACAAGATCAAGTTCAACCTCGAGCATGCGTGGTGTGTGTTGCGTTATGAACAGAAGTGGCTAAGCCTTAACATTTCTAAAGCCAGTCCCTCTTCAAAGAGGAAGAATGTAGAGCCTGGTTCACAAGCATCAACCACCCATGTTGCTGATGAGGGGATCCGACCTGAAGGTGTGAAAGCAGCTAAATCTAAAAGGAATGCTGGTAAGGAGAAGTCTCTGGCTGACTATACGAGTATATGGGAAATGAAGAAAGTGGATTTGGCCACGAAGGAGAGACTATCAAAGCTCGCCATTCTAGATACTCTACTGGCCAGGAAAGAACCCCTTACTGAAGCAGAGGAAGTCGTTAAGAATAAACTTCTAGCCCTTTATTTCTAAGAACAAAATTAACCATGTTTAGAGATTGGTCTTGTCATCCATGTTTCATGTTAGTTTTATTTGTGTTTGTTGTTTCCTAACCATGTTTCAGCTTGTAGCTCTCCTTTATGTTTTTAATCAATGTACTTCGTGTTTCATTTGTGTTTGTTGTTTCGGAACCATGTTTCATCTTGTAGCTCTGCTTTATGTTTTTAATCAATGTACTTCGGAATCAATGTACTTCGTGTTTCTATATGTCTAGACTCAATATTTCTTTGTTGATTGTTGCAGGTTATGGGACTTGACTATAGTTATAGCCAGCCGTCGCAGTCAGAAGATTATTATGGGAACTCAGTCGACAGTCCGTATAGTGAAACGGAAGATCTAATTCGACAAGATCAAGCTGAGCTTAGCTACAATGCTCAAGCCCGCGTTGAGTACCCTCCCCAACCGGAGGTTGAGTTTGGCTTTCCTCAAATTTGCTACTGTGGAGCTAAGCCTTTTGTAAGAACATCGAGCAATGGGAGATTATACTACACCTGCGCGAACGTAGACGATGGAGATTGCCATGTATGGAAGTGGTGGGACGAGGCAGTGATGGAAGAGATGAGAGCTAGGGATAGTCACGTTCTACAGCTCGCTGAGAAGGTTGATTCATTAACCATTTTGCCTGACTATGAGACCGAGCAGAGAATGGATAGGATAGAGAAGATTGTTAGGGAGAAAGGTATGTTTACCAATGGCTTTGAATTGTTTCTTGGTTTGACGGGCTTGATATTAGTTTTAGTTGCTGTGGCTTTCATGTTTAAATGAAAGGGAGGTTGTATTATTATGTTTAATGGAGGCCACGTTGGTAGCAGAGGAACAAATTCCATCTTTTGTTGTTAAGTTATTAGGATGGATATGTTTTGTATGGGATATGTAACTTCAAAACATATTGTATTATTTTCATGTATTGTAACCTTGTAATGAACCAAAAATATTTTGAACTTCTATTGTATTAACCAGTAGGTGTGCATGTGTTATGTTTCTACGATATTAGTTGTGATTGTTGTAGGTGTGCATCACGGGTTGCACTCAGTGAATCAAAGTACCAATCAGTAAAAAAATATCACGAGAACTGCAATAAAGAACCAATCAAAGTACCAATCAGTAAAAAATTATCACGGGAATCACAAGTTGCACTCACTGAAAAAGTATCACCACAACTACTATAGTATCACGAGAATAAGTAAGATGGAGTTCTCGGGGTTATAAGTAAGAGACATTGCCTCTTTTAAAAAAATGCAAATCATATCATCACTTCTTTCCTCTTTCATAATTTTCTCCTCATTTCCAATACTTCTTTCTTCTTACTAATATTCCTAATGGCATCTTCTTCCCATTATCATTACCACCAAGATGATGAGGATGAATTTGATACAGTTTTTGATGATTTTTTTGAAAACTCCGATGTCATTCCGGAACAAAAAGAGAGAAAAAAACGTATCCATATTGAGAGACACCGGGAAGAAGGCCACACCAATCTCTGGAATGATTATTTTAGTGAAACTCCAACGTATTCGCACAATTTATTCCGGCGCCGGTTCAGAATGAACAAGTCCCTGTTCTTGAGAATTGTGCAACGTCTCTCTACAGAAGTTCCGTATTTTCGTCTTACTGAAGATGCAATCGGACGGACGAGTCTAACTCCGCTCCAAAAATGTACAGCAGCAATTCGTCAATTGGCCTATGGTACTACCGCAGATGCAGTGGACGAATATGTACGACTTGGTGAAACAACGGCTCAACAGTGTTTGCACCATTTTACTGCGGGAATAATCGACATTTTTGGCGCTCAATACCTCAGACGTCCCACAACGGAGGATCTACAAAGACTACTTGTTAAAGGTGAAGAACGAGGATTTCCCGGGATGGTTGGGAGCATCGACTGTATGCATTGGGAGTGGAAGAATTGCCCCACCGCTTGGAAAGGAATGTATTCTCGGGGTACCGGAAAACCAACAATTGTGTTGGAGGCGGTTGCTTCCTATGACCTTTGGATATGGCACGCATTTTTTGGAGCTCCAGGTACTATGAACGATATTAATATTCTGGATCGATCTCCTGTTTTTGATGATATAATTAACGGGATAGCTCCCCAAGTTAACTTTTATGTCAATGGAAGGGAGTACAATTTGGCCTACTATCTGACGGATGGTATTTATCCAAAATGGGCGACTTTTATTCAATCTATCCGACTACCACAAGGTGACAAACATTGTTTATTTGCTTCAAAACAAGAATCCGTTAGAAAAGATGTTGAGCGTGCCTTTGGAGTCCTGCAATCTAGGTTCGCCGTTGTTAAAAACCCTTCTAATTTATGGGATAAAAGCAAGATAGGAAATATTATGAGAGCTTGTCTCATTCTCCATAATATGATTGTCGAAGATGAACGAGATTCAGACACTATCGAGGAGTTTGAAGAAGAGGATCAGACTTTTGTGGTTAAAAAAACCAAAAAACACGGCAACACAATTGGTCGTCGCAAAGAAGTTCGGGATCCAAATATTCATCTTCAGTTAAAAGAAGATTTGATTGAGAATATATGGCAAAAATTTGGATATCTTCCATTTTAAGTTCTATGAATTCAATAAAAACTTTGTAATTTTTCTTTTACGTTGTAATTTGTTTCCACTTTGTAATTTTATTTTCATATCTTATCAATATAAATGTTTAATGTTTGTTTCAACTCTTATCTTTTATGTGTTATTGTTAATTTAAAAAAAAAAATACCTAAGAGACTTCTTAAAGTCCCTCCAATAATCTTATTTTTAAACAAAGTCCTTAACCAATGCCCCTTAAGCTAACTATATTAATATAATAACCTAAGGACTTAAATTTTGTCCTAGGGATAATGTTGCCCTAAGGCCAAACTTGTGTTTGTCCCGAGACAGACAACCCCGAGAACGAGCCTCAGTGGCGTGAACGCCTTTTTAAATCTTGAAATAATAAACTAATACAGTATGCTTTTTAATATAGTTTCTTAAACTTGTTTTGGAACTCTCGCTTGTGTTTCGTGAACTTTCTTTCTCACATAACTTATATATAAATATGTGTGTGTAAGTTCCTTTTGGTTGATATAAAACAAGAGCAGAAGAAGAAAAAGAAAGATATCACCCGAAGAAAAAGTTCTCGTAGAAATCACTTGAAGACAATGAGGCTAATTAGAGTCACCTTCTTGCTTTGTGCATTGACCTTTTTATTCCTTATAACTTCAACTTCAGCAGCTGTAACCGAAAAGATTATGAGAAAAATGGCGCCACGGAAACTCATGATCATCTCTAGTGAACATGATAATGTAAGAGATTGGTGAATGTGTTTATCTCCTAAATCTTTCAGATTGAGTTGTATGGAAAGTTTGGAAATCTCATAATATCCTTTATTTCATTTGCAAAATAACAGGTGATGACATCAGGTGCTCATGAAGGTTCAAGTGAGCAACTTCCAGTCACTTCTTCTGGTAAGTCAATCATTAGGAAATGATAACTATTTTACATAAATAAATTAGTCATCAGACATTTCTTTTCATAAAAAGAAATGATTAATAAGTAGCAAAACTCATAAACACAGTTCTATAGTCAAACATGTAAATCTTTGACCATGTCAGTAGAAAATGTTAAGTTATAATATTTTTGCATCTTTCTTCAGAGTTTTGTATTTAGTTGCAGAGAATCATAGACATATAATTCAATCATTTGCAGGAGCATCTAACTAAGTTAATTATAAAAGAAAACCGCAAAAATCGTCATCTCTTTGTAATTTCAAAACTAAGAATTTGTAATAAATCTTGTATATTTTATTCTCAGGCAATTCTAAGAATGAAGATAAGAGATTCGGTGAAAAAGAAGAGGAGAATGCTCTAGCGAAGTATCTATCGATGGATTATCCAAGGTTTAGAAGAAGACGACCAGTTCACAACAATATGCCTCGAAGTCCATGAAAAATGCAATTTTTATTTCAAAGAAGAATTAATTTTAGCTATATATTAGTCAATTAATTAATTGAGTAACCAGTTTTGGCTATACTTGTAATTAACGGAATATGTTCGTGTTTTTTATACTATATATATGATAGTTTAAATTGCTGAAAATGGCCGACAAACATTGAGCAAAACCCTAAAACTCTGGTTTGGGGTTTGAGCTAATTTGCTCTTCGTTTCATGCACTGTAACATGGTGACTAATTTGGTTGTAATTTCATTTTAGATTAATAACTTATTGTTGAATGTTATGCGATAAACTGATAAAAAGAATAAAATTTACAAAAAGTTTGTTAAAAATGTTATGAAAATGAATACAAGTCTGTTGTGTTTTGTTTTTCTCTTCGGAAGTTACAAAATCTCGATGGACCACTTGACCAAACCGGTCAACAACAAACACATGCACAAACAATCTCTATGCTGACCATTTTTTTTTTCTGTTTCCATGTGTTTCCTGTTATTACAAGCTACAAAACCTAAACTTAGCGACCCATACATTGTGTCCAAATTTTCTGTCTACACTACTCTCTTTCATTGTAGGTACTAGGTAATCGTTGCAACCACCTATTCACTGTTCAAGTCGAATTTTCAGGATTCAGAAGGCAGCTGAATTTATTCTTTAATGTTAAGTTATCGGTGAGCCTAGGCTCTTAATGTCAAAGGATCTTTTCCTTCCACCGTCCTCCCGTATAACACTCCAGTTTCATGCATAATAACATTATCGTGGTGATCATCAGAAGGACAAGAAAAACAGAGAACTGATTCATACTCTTAGTTCCCGGAGGTACATTCATGTGCGTCAAACCGTTGGTATTTGTTGCCTACTATCATTTCCGGAGGACAAATTATATATTCTTTCGAGTAGCTCATACATAGTTGCAACGAGAGGCGTCTTCCATGTGTCACAGTCTTATTAGTAACCGGTTGATATGCCTTTCGAATCCTCCTTTATATTACTTCAACAAGTTCCTCCACATCCATTTCTTTGTTTTCGATGCCTTCTTTTCCTTTTTGAAGCATCCAGGTGCATTATTCTTGTGGACATGATACCCATTTGTGTATCTTTTTAAGCCAGGTTGTAAAGTAATAATAATTCGGTTGTTTTTCCAAAAAGAATTTATTCCTTTCTCAAATATAATGGGTGCAAATGTTTTCAACGATTTATCAACGATTTATTAGATACGGTTTATATTTCTTAATTCATTTTAATTGTAAAAATTAGTATAATCCCAATTAACAAAAAAGTACTAAAGTATTGGCTAGATTATAATAGAACTTCAGAAAGATGACAGAGAGAGGAAGTAACAAAGACCTTGTAATCTAAAATAAAGAAATAGATATCAGAGACAAGTCTCTCATATCAGAAGTTAAAAAATATATTAAGTAGTATATAATATAGATGGATTAATCAACTTATCACCAATTATCACCAATTGATTTGAAGTTCGAAATTATATAATTTAGCAAAAAAATGGTATATATGGTTGGAAAACGTAACGGTTTAATTTTTTCCATAGAACTTATGCGGTTGTATTTGTAAAAATATGAATAAAGTTTTATAAATGCATATTCCTTTCAAATTAAAAATTACTATACAATTAGAAGAATATATATATATATATATATATTGTATAAAAATCTTAATTTCTCTCTCTTTCTCTTTTTATATATATACTAGGTTAAGATCCGCTCCTTGCGCGGGATGAATATTATCTATAAATTATTTTTAAGTATTATATATTTTTTACATATTATGAAATAATAAATATATATTGAATAATTAAAAAATTAGTAACTATTATGTATATAATTAAATTAGTACAAATACTTAAATAAATTTTATTAATCCAGACAAACACTTTTTTCTACTTATGTAATTTCGTAATCATTTGTATCTTGTTATAACATAAACTTTATGTAATTTTGTAATCATTTGTATCTTGTTATAACACAAATTTTAAACTATGGATCACAAAAATTTCAATGTGAGATTTATAACAACTTTAGTCATTTATATTCGTTTTTAAAAATTCAAAATACAACATATAGGAAAAAATCTAAATTTTTATTATATAGTTAATGTGATTGTTTAATTTATTTTAATAAGTTAAAATTTTTTAAAAAATGATAGAGAATAGACTAATTTTTATCAAATCTTTATTATTAAAAATCATTAATTGTCATATATACTTTAGCCACATTAGGTAATTCCGTGATTTTTATTTAAGGAAACAATAAAGAACATTTATGATTAATTTATGGTTAGTTTAATAAAAAGCTTATTATATATTTATATGGACCAATATATTTTTCTAAGGATTCTAAGAATCATTGTGGTGATGATATGTGGCTACAAAAATATGTTGTAATGCTTCTCTTTTAATATATAGGGAATATATATATATATATATATCTTCATGCTTATGTCTGCGTGTGTAGTCCTCCAATACATTGCAAAGTAGGCATTGGAAGAGAGGAAGAGAGATAAATGAGTTGGTTTGTTAAGGAAAGAAGAGGAGGTGTATGGAAGCAAGGATGACGTCATCAGCACCTCTACTTACTCTCTTTGCCATCATATCTCTACTCCTCTTTCTATCTTCCTACCCACGTTACAGGTACGAGGTTGAGAAAACCACCACAAATCTCAAACTCTTCTTACTGTTCCTCCCGATTCTCTTTGTCTTTCTGTTGGTCTCTCTACAATTAGTCCATCGAGTTCTCTTCAGATCCTCTTACTACGCCAGAGCAAACCAGGCTGCATCTCTTTTTGGAGAAGGCCACTTTCCTTGGGGAATGTTGCTTATGCTGCTTCTTTTACTTGTTTTAGTTTCTAAACAATCTTACTTTCACTCCTTATGGTACCCGATCTTATGATCTTAATATTTATTCGCCACAAATATATATTGTAGATTGATATGTTGGTTTCTTGTAATCCAATCTAAACTCTCTACACATGTACAAGATATATGGTCTCAACTAGGTTTGCTATATTGTTTCTTAGTAATACATAATACTGTGTGACAAATCGAGATGAAATATTGTGCGACAAATTTAGAAAATAACAGTTTGGTTGTTTTATTAGAGGTTAGAAAATTTCATGGACCATTTGACCAAAACCTGTCAACAACAAACACATGGACAAGTAAGAAAACAGAAAAGATCTATATATGTTAGTTTTTTTTTTTCTGTTTTCATGTGTTTCCTAAGATTACAAGCTACAAAACCTATCTTATCTCGTGCAGTTCATCATCATCATCGAACTCTTTGATCATTCTTTATTCAAATTACCTCCTTAATTTTTTGACGTCAACATTTATTTTCAACAATAACACCACATAATGGCGAAAGATAAAGAAGAACAAAACGAAGAAAACCCTTCACCTTTATCATGTTTCAAGAACATCTCATTTCCATTCAACACAATTTTCTTGATCGCAAACTCGATTTTCCTAGCCACATCAGCTTTCTGGTTTGTGACCGTCTCAATGTTACATTACAAGACGGATGAATGTAACCGGTTCGTGACAACTCCCGGAATCTTCGTGAGCTTCTCATTGCTATTCATGACTCTCGCAGGCTTCTATGCCGCTTACTACAAATCCGATTGTCTCTTCCGAATCCACTTCTTCATCTTCTTCTTGTGGATGTTCGTGGTCGTGGCTAAAGCCGTTTTCGTTTACCGTCTCAATAACGAGACCGATCCTAGGCTGTACCCTGGGACGAAGATACATGAGTTTAGGTTGGAGGATTACTCGGGATGGGTACGTAGATTGGTCATCAAAGACGATGAATGGTATCGTACTAGGAGATGTCTTGTTAAGGGCAATGTTTGTAACAAACTATTCTCTAACCAAAACATGTCGGCTTCTGAGTTTCGTCAGATGAATCTAACTCCTATACAGGTAACTAAATACGTACGCACATATGATCTACATATATACTGTTTATATTATAGTTTTTTTCTTATTTCATTCTAATATACTTTATTTTATTTTAACAGTCGGGTTGCTGCAAACCACCGCTTTCATGTGGATTAACTTACGTGAAACCAAACATTTGGACAATGTCAAGATATCATAACAACGTTGAAGATGATTGCAAGACATGGAACAATACGGCAAACACATTATGCTTCGATTGCGATTCATGTAAAGCCGTGACTATTGCAGATTTACATAATACTTCATTTTCCTTAACATTTAATATCCTTCATATCGTATTTAGTCTTTCCATTGGCGTTGTTGGTTGGTTTGCTTGGTTAAGGATCCTTCGAGAAACTGAGAACTAGCTAGACTTTAATTCTAACATATGTATAAATATATCTTTCTCTTGTTTTATTTTTCTTGTACAGTCTCGATTCTTTACCGATATGCTGCATGTGAAGTCAATCGACTCTTTTAGTTTTCATATTCAGAATGGTATAACTAAACCAAACCAAACCGAACCAAAGTAAAATGATATAAACTGATGAAAAAATATTTTGTCAAACATATATATTTGAAAAATCCTTTATTTTGCTAAGAAACCGAATCTATTTTTAAAACTTGATGGTGAAATCATTTTTTTTTTCTTCTGATAATTAATAATAGAGATACCCAACCCGGTTAAGCTAACGTCATACATTTCAAACCGAACCGAAATTAAAACTGAAATTGAGAAACCAATAATCAAACCATGGTTAGAGATTTAAACCGGAGTTCTCAACTCGCTATAGATTTCTCCGATCTTCCCCGACAAAACAAAATCGTCTCTTCGCCAAAGTTTTCTGGGGTCTTCACTGTTTCGCTTCGATCTTGAGAGATCTTTGTCTCCCCGGTGAGTTTACTTCATCAATCTCATGGGGTTTGTCTAACATGAAGTATAAGCATACGATGACTCTGTTCTGAATCAAAATGATTTTTTTAGGTTTTTTTTTTTTTGGGGATTCTATTTCGAGGGCTTTGCTCTAACATGGTAAGTTATGAGTTAAAGTTTTCATTTTTATTTATGATTCGAGTCAATTCATTCAGTTCAGTGTTTGATTTGCTCTGTTTTTCTTATTACAGTCAGGAAGAAAGGAAACGGTGTTGGATTTGGCTAAGTTTGTGGATAAGGGCGTGCAAGTTAAGCTGACTGGTGGTAGACAAGGTAAAGAACAGAGCTTTTTTTATATGATTCTTGCTTTTGAGTTTTGATGCTTGTGTTTGGCAGTCACTGGAACTCTTAAAGGCTACGATCAGTTGCTGAACCTTGTTCTAGATGCTGCGGTGGAGTCTGTTCGAGGTATCTCTTTCGTTACGTTATCTTTATGTATGCTGTTGAAACTTGAAAGTCATCTAAATCTTGATTAGATATGCTGGGAAGAGAGGGGTTTCTATTTGCCTAGGTGATATAAAAAGGGATAGTATACATCACATCCATGTTGAAACTAGAGTTGTGTGTTGTCTTCTTGGTTTCTGTGATTTATATGGTAGTATTATAACATTTGTCTAATGTTTGACCAGATCATGATGATCCATTGACGACTACTGACCAGACCAGACGCCTTGGTTTAATTGTATGACTCACTTACCTTCCCTTTTCATTAAGAGCATTGTTACTTCTGGCATCTTCTTGCTGTTTTATAATTTAAACCCATACTACTAAGTATGGTCTATGGTTTTCAGGTTTGTCGTGGAACTGCGGTGATGCTCGTCTCACCAACTGATGGAACTGAAGAAATTGCTAACCCTTTCGTTCAACCAGAGGCTGTCTAATGAATAGTTTCTTCCAAAAGATCTGAGTAGTTCAACTTTGGTGTTTAGTGAGCATTGTGTATCTGAGTATCTGCTATTATGTTGAAAACAATCGTTTTAATATACCTATTTTTGAACAATATCAAAACATCATGCCCTGAATGTCAGAAAAAGAGAGATTGTGAAACTTGAACAGCACTCGCTACTGAGCCATGAATTATAGTGCTTTTAGTGTTTTAAGATTTATTCTTGGACAGGATGACTTTGTAACTACAAACAACTGACCTCTTCGGAACAGTCTTTATGTGACGGTGTTCTTACAGCTCCGCGATCAAACTCTTCTTGTTAATGAAGTCGCCAGAGACTGTTACCATAGAGACCTTCCCAAAGCAAAATGATCTTGAAGAACAGATGGAGGACTGATTCGTAGAATGGTTGGTATTGGTTATTTTCTGAAACAAACTTTGTTCTACAAGACCTTGAAGGAGAAAGAACCATATTGAGGATTATTATCTTGGACATCACATCGAGAAACTGGCTTTGAAATTTCAATAGCCTATGCTGAGACCGGTTTTGCAAATGTATGTCGACTAGATCGAACCAATTTTTATCTAAGGATCGAAAATCATTTAAGAAAAAATGTTTTAGATCATTTCACTTCTCTTAAGAAATGAAAAAAAAAATAGAATAAATGTACTGAAATGCATACAAGCAAGCAAGAAGCAACTATGAATGGCAGTAGTTAATAATTTGGTTTGATACTTGAAGGATAAGAGACTTCAATCTGTACTTGCTTGCCATTTGAGAAACCAGAAACAATCTTGTGTGGGAGCGGAGCGGTAAGATCAACTCTGACAAACAATTTAGCTTGGCTACTAATGTCCTCTACCATTGTGAAGGACTGATTCAGAGCCAGCATGAGGTATCAACGAAGGTAGCGGCAGGAGAAGAACTTGTCACAGCAACGAGAGAGAGATGGACTTGTTCTTCATCCTGAGAGGCCGCGGACCTGACTCTGTTGAACACTTTGAAAGACAGAGCAAAGGGCGGACGATGTTTCTTTTTCTTGGCAAGCAATCGAGACATGAAGCGAGGGCAGCGGAGCAGAAATGCGCGCGTGGTGCCCACCGACGGCGGAGCTAAGGTTTTAGTAAATGGACACCTAAATCGATTTATGTGCTTTTTACTTGTTATTTTACGTTTATGTAAAGTAATTAGTACACCCGTTTATTGAGATCCCACCACAATGCACTTGAATCTATACTATTATTTGCGAAGTGAAATTTTGGAATCGAGCTCTCACGTTAAAAGTTATAGTGATTAATATCGTTTATACCTCAATGAATAAAATGTATAAATAAATTAAAAAATAAAAACGAAATTGTAATTGATTTGATTAGATAATTGATTAATATTAATAATAGTAAGAATTATCCAAAATCTGAAAATATAATTTAAAAGAAGATAATTTATGTATATATTGTATTGTTATCTGAAAAAGTCTTTTAGTAAGAAGTTAAAACATAAATTATATAACTAAATATTAATCAAATAAAATTCTTAATTATATAATTAAAAAATAATAATTATAAATTGTATTGTTTATCTGAAAAAAGTATTTTAGTAAAACGTTAAAAACATAATTATATAATTAAATATTAATCAAATAAAGTAAATTTTTAGAATCGAGCTCTCACGTTAAAAGTTGGAGTGGTTAATATCGTTTATACTATTAATGAATAAAATTTATAAATAAATTATTAAATAAAGACGAAATTTTAAGTGATCTGATCAGATAATTGATTAATATTAAGAATAGTAAGAATTATCTAAAATCTGAAAATATATATTAAAAAAGAGATAATTTATGTATATATTGTATTGTTATCTGAAAAAGTTTTTTAGTAAAAAGTTAAAAACATAAATTATATTACTAAATATTAATTAAATAAAATTCTTAATTATATAACTAAAAATATAATATTGAGTTATTTTAAAATTTATTTTAGTAATGAATATAGTGTATAAAGAACTTTTCAAAAATTTATGAAAATGTTTAAGTCCGCATCGCGGGCAAACCACCTAGTATATTTATAAGAAAAAATTATAATCGTAATCTGAAAAACTATATTTGCAAATTAAAAAAAAATAGTGTATTTCGTTAGTATATGTGGTTTGCTTATGTAAATCAACTATTTATTTGTTTAATTATTTTAAACTAAGTGTTTTACCCGCACATGCGGGCATGATCGGTTTACTAATAATTAGTAATATATGTATTATGATTTAAACATCATGATAACTTATTCTTTATATTCTTAATCATTTTAGTTCTTTTTGATTTTTATTTCGATCTACGTCTTTTTAACACAAAGGAAAGTTATAAAACTATGAGACCATAATTACATATCAAATATTCCATACAATAAAGTAAAGTAAGAATGTGAACTTTTGGTCTCTCTTAATCCACTTTGTATTTTTGAACCATAAACATGAATTAACTTACCAATAAATATTAAAACACACAAAATCCAAATAAGAACAAAATAAATAAAAAGTAAACAAAAACTAAAGTTCGATGATAATTTTGAAGAATTTTTTTTTAATGAATTGAGATAATGATAATATTTCATTGGTTTACTTGATCAAAATATACATTGACTTATCTTAATATTTCATAAGTTTACTTTTAATAAAAGAAACAATAGATAATGATAGTTTTATTATTAAAGTTAATTTATGGTTAATTATATAATGATAAATCTAATTATTCATTAAAAATAATGAAACTAAACCATTAAAGACATGTTCATAACATGATTAAATAGGCAAATCTCTAAATTTAATATCAAAGCATATTTTTCTTATAGATTAAACAGTAATAAAACTTATACGTGAAATAACTACCGAAGTAATTCAGAATACCTAATTCATAATTCCAAATTCCATGTAACAAAACCTATATGCTCCTAATATTTCAGACTCAAAGAAAGAAGAAAAACATAGAACTCCAACTATAAAAAACAAATATCAAAAGTACATAAATATAGATGTCAAAAACTATAATCGAGGCAACTTGGAATAAATGAGAAAATTGAAACTAAGAGTTTAAAACATTTTACATCATATGAAGATAAGAATTGGTCCTAACTTTTTTAAAATAGTTATAATTGTAATTCAAATTATAAATTTGAAATAGTTATGTTATTTAAATTAATAAATTAATGATTTAAGCTAAAAACTAATAAAAATCTTGTGAAAGTTAAAATAATTATAATCATAATTCTAATTAGAATTTTCGAAATATTTAAATTATTTAAATTAATTATAAATCGAAATTTATATTATTTAAATTAATAAATTGATGATTTAATCTAAAAACTAATAAGAATATAAAAAATAAGCTAAATCAGCTAAAATCATGGAGAATGTGACAAATCAGCAAAATCACTTAATAAATAATACTCCCTCTGTTCCCAAAGAAGAATTTTCTAGAGTATTCATGCATATTAAAGAAACAAGTAATTTTTAACAATTGAATTTATTATTTATTTTACTATACATTTTCCAATAAATATCAACCAATAGTATTCAATCAATTCAAATATTTTCAATTAATGTTTTTTAAAAGTATACAACTTTTTAACATTAACTACTAAAAATACCTTAAAATTTTAGAAAATTTATCATTTTAGAATAAAAAACAAATCTAAAAAATCTTACTTTCAGGAACAGGAACCGAGGGAGTAGTATAGATATCAAAGATATCCGAGTGTGGAAATAAAGACTTGAGTCATTAATGTTACTCCCTCTGTTTTTTTTTTTAAATGACGTTCTATAAGTTTCACACAAATTAAGGCACCTAATACAATATCTGTTCTACCCTCTCCATCAATTAATTATCATCTCTCGTTACACACATTTCCTTTAAAAAAAGAAAATATCATAAGGGTAAATAAAGTCTTATTTCACTATATCTTGCATTGTTTTCCGAGGACGTCAACTATAATGATACAAAACAAATATTCTAAAACGTCTTTTAAAAGAAAACGGATATAAAAGTATTTTTTTGGTAAAAATATACAAGTATTTATCTAAAGAAAACCACAAAAGAGATGTAAAGTCAGTTGAAAGGATATACAGAATATAGATTCAGGTAGGCTAGATTCAGGCAAAGAGGCAAGAGTGATCTACTTTGCATGAATACTAATAGATGATCAAGCCATCGGAATTAAGTATGAAACTTGCAGCGATAAAATACTACAGTCTTGGTAGTGCTACGTACAATTGAGACAATCGGACAGGATTGAGAAACGGCTAGTATCTCTCCCAAAGGCAATGATATAATAAGAGAATGTTAAGTTAATTTCAACAGCAAGATTTATTTGAGCATAATGACAATGAAATCCACTTACAGAAATTAAATTATTTCATAAGGGACATGCTAAACTTGGGAAATAATGAAGAAATACACTGTCATCACTTGGACGAGAAGGAGAATACGAAAAGATGCGATTCATAATGGAATTAGGGGTTAGAGGTTGATATAGAAGGAGCTTGTCGGAACCGTATTTTGCGAGCATCACCTTGTTTCCTTTCTTCGAAACTACCATAAGGCCGAGGAGCGAAGATTTATAATGAGTTTCTTCGAACCAAGTGGAGGTAATCTTGTTCAAGTCAAAGGAGAAGATCTTGTTCGTTTTCAACAATACCCCTCCTGTGTTGTGGTTAGTGACCCTCCAAACGTGTTGCATGCCATCTCCATTTGTCACGGAAATATTCAGAAGACCACGGTCATAGTCTAGGCTGCACATATGCATACTAATATATGATGATGATGATGATGACGATGATGCGTCAATAATTGGGTTTGGTACGACTTGAAACATCTCCATGTGAAGATCGAAAGCAATCAACTTCGTCTTTTCATGGGTGAACCAGTAAAGCCATCCGTTTGCAAAAGTTGCTTCTTGGTTGTGATCTATCCGATGATAAGGAGGAGAAGTCACATGTCTCCATTCCTTGACTCCAAAATCGAAAACCTCACATGATGAGATGTTCTTGTCTTTAATGTTATGTAACCAGACTAGTTTGTATGCTCCTGTGACATAGTCTCTTCCAAATCCCGGTTGAGAAAACTCCACCTTGTTGTCTGAATGCACTAGCTGAATCCTGGCGAGAGGGAGCGTCAAGGACCATCTAGTGGATGGGTTCATCACTTTAATTGGGTTTTTAAAGTTTGCACGTCCATAGAAGCAGAAAAGACCATCCAGACTCTTGGAAACTATCACATCCTCTTGCTCATCATTACTAATATGATAGTCTTCTTCTTCTTCCACTTCAACTAGACATGCCGAAGACCACTCCAACCTCATCTCTTTTAGAGCATAGCTTGCCTTATACCAGTCTATATCATCGTAGACACACAAAAATTTTGGTTCTAGGGTTTTCTGATGCAACATGTATCTCTCTCTGAACGAGTTAAGCGTTATCATACGTCTCCAGTGTTTAGACACGGCTTGGAAACTTATAAGGGATTTTACCGGAAGCCTCAGCATTATCTCTTCCAACGCATCATCGTTGATTATTATCTCGGTCACCTCTCTTCTTCCTCTTTTGCTTTCTCTTTCTGAGGAAAACGATGAAGCAATTTTATCCTTTTCATGGCCTCGCTGCTCCTCCATCGATTTGTCTTCTACTTTTATAAGAGCAAAGCAAATTATATAAAACGATTTGTCTTCTACTTTTGCTTTCTCTTTCTGATCAGGACAACGACCAAGTACTACTATATATTGCTTTCGTTTGTGTCTTCAAAACCCTAATGGATTCCAATTTTTAATAGATTTTCCTTTTTTATTTTTCTTTTGTAACAGATTATAATTATTCTAGTTTTGTCCTTTTTAGTATCATTATTTTGATGCTATTTGTAGGGATTGTCGGTTTTGTCAAACTGATTTATTAATTTATTGGGAATACATGATTGATAATCCAATAACAAATTTTAGAAATCATTATTATAATTTCGTGCGCTCAATATTTCAGAATGGACCATATTATTTTACTAATACTAAAATACTAGGTGTTTTGTCCGCAGCGTATAATCATCTTACGAATATTTATTATTTTATGTATTACTAATCCAAAAATCGGCATTATAAAACTCTAATTGGTGAACACGTCGAAGTCGAAGGAAAAAAAATTATGGTGAATTCTTTGTTCATCAAAATTTATACCAGTTATGTTGAAATTTTAGTCAAATTATTGAAAGTTAGATCCCACTTTTTTCTTCTAAATTCCTTATGGAGGAATAGATTTATAACAAAAAAATTTCCTATGCAATTTTGATAAGGAACAAATTGAACAAAAAATCATTTTATTTTTATTTTTTCAATTCCTCAAATGAAATTTTATTTTTCATTTTGTTCATTTTTCCATTCTTCTAGTGGTCACCAACTGAAACTATAGTGTTTCATGGATTAAACTTAAAATGGTTTAAAGTAAAAGCAAGAAAATTTGTTTTGAACTCAGTCACAACTTAAATTATTATTTATAATTTTAAATAGTTAAATCAAACATCAAATTATTTATATATGTCAAAAAAACGTTCATCAAACGATGTCTTATTATTGTGTTAAATTTTTTTAAACACTCATATATTAGAAATAGTTTAGAAAATATCTTTATATAAATATTTTTGTTTGAATAATCTATACTATTATTTATGAAGTGATTTGGCTTATTTGTCATCTTCTCCATGATTTTAGTTAATTTTCTTACTTGTCATATTTTTCATGATCTATACTATTATTTATGAAGTGATTTGGCTCATTTGCATCTTCTTCATGATTTTAGTTAATTTGCTTACTTGTCATATTTTCCATGATTTTAGTATAAATCATTAGTTTAATTAATTAATATATATATTTTTGATATCTATATATTTATCATGATATTTAAAATCAAACATGAACCTATTGTACCGATATATATATATATACTAATATGTTTTAAAAAATATATTTTAATCATTATTTTTCTCTTATTTTATAATTTTAATGACTAATATTATAGCTAATTTCTCTGATGTTTACTGAAAATATTGATCAAATACAGATTATTATAAAATTTATATATAAGTATACTAATATATCTGAATTAATCGTTTTCTTTTGTTTATTTGGTTTGATCTCTTAATATACTAATCAATATTCATATACTGTTGTTTTCTAAAAATAACATCTTCAGTACTTTCAAATCTAGACTATTTTCTCTATTTCGATTTGGTTTGATTTTGAATGGTTTGGTTTTACCAGATTGAATATTCCTAAACTATTTCTATTTGTTATTGTTTTATATTTGTGGTTTTTTTTCTAATCCTTTTAGTACCACGTGATTTATTTTCAGTCCCAATACAATATCTGTTAATTTTACATGCAAAATTTCCTAATTTAGTTATTACTCTAAAAAGGATTTTGATCCAAAATCTACATCATATAAATAAAAATATGAAACAAAATAAAACAATTTAATACATTGATTACCAATATAAATATTGAAATTTTATAATTTATAATAATTTAAAATTTGTATCTAATTTAATTATTATTAATTTATAAAAATAAATTTTAGAATTAAAAATTGTTAGATGTAATAATCCGCATAAGGTGCGGGACATCAACTAGTATTTAATTATAAACTGTTTTATATCTTAGTTTTTTAACTTTATAATAAACTATATTGTTTTCAGATAGCAACACAATATATATAAGAATTCTCTTAATTTTTAAATATATTTTCACAATTTTATTATATTAGTTTATAATTAATTATTTAATATAGCATATAATTATAATTAATTTTCACAAAACCCGAAATAAATTTTATATATAGTCTTAATAAGATTAAATTTATATGTTATATTAAATGAAAAGGAAAATCAAAATAATTATATATCTAATTACATATTTCATATTTATATTATTTAAATTAATAAATTATAGACTCAACTAAAAACTATTAGAAAATTAATGACTCAGTTTAAACCTAATTAAAACAAGACAAATAAGAAAAATTATCTAAAATTATGGAAATCATAACAAATAAGCTAAATCACTGCGTACAAATCCTGCGTGTCCTGTCAGAAGCAAGTCAAAGGTAGCGATTTTCCTCGGAGTTATTACAAGTGTACAAATCCTGCGTGTCCTGTCAAGAAGAAAGTGGAGAGGTCTGTCGATGGACAAGTAACGGAAATCATTTACAAGGGTCAGCACAATCACGAGCCTCCACAAAAACAATAAGCGTGGTGGCGGGAACAATAACGGGAGTTCTGATATTGCAAATCAGTTTAAGACCAGTAATAACAGTCTCAACAAGAGTAAGAGATACCAGGAAACAAGTCAGGTCACAACAACAGAACAGAAGTCTGAAGCAAGTGATTCCAAGGACATTCATATTTAGTTAATATGGAAAGTAAGGCTGCAGTGACTGCTTTTGGCTCATGATATGATGTTTTATGAGTGAGAAGCGAATAGATTAAGCTACATCAGATGTATCCATTTCTTGGTATGCTGATTCCAGCCTTTTCTCTTGTCACCATAGTGTGAGTATTGATGGCAGATGGAGAGGATACTAGGAAAGCAACAGATTGAGCTACATCAGATGTATCCATTTCTTGATAAGGGTGAGTCAAATCAGGATCATAACTGTAGGTGAAGATATCAATTTTTTTCTTGTTTGAGAAGTCAAAGCATTGTCACTACGAGAAACAAGGTCATTGATTGTTTCTTGACCAGAACATTCAGGTAACACTGCACCAGACATATTACTATGTTCAAAAGCAATTGAAGACCCTTGAGAGTGCTTCAGTAAAGAGAGAAAGATCAGAGGAAGCTACTGAAAGAAATTAGTGTGGTTGTTGTTCAAAAGACAAGTGTCTCCTTTGTAAATGATAAATACAGCGTTGCCAAAGTAGAAAAAGATTGTGAGGATGGGGTAGATGACTTTTCAGGAGATAAAAAAACATTTATCAAGTACAAAAATTCTGTTTATATCAACTATCAAGTTCGAGCAATCATGAAGTATCAAAATTACAATGAACCGAGCAATTAAATCAAGTTTTGTCTATAATCCCCATACCAACATCTATCGCAAATGAGAAAAAGTTTCAATTGCAGGTGAAATCAGCTTTATACTTTTTCAACTAGGTAGTCATAAACTTCCATCTTTCCTCTCCTTGCTGCAATTTCAGAGGGCGTGTATCCATCCTGGAAACATGAACAATCCTTTGTGTAAAGGCAGGTTTAAGTTTCAAAAAAGCAGAAAAATATCTATGTACGAACCTTGTCAGTGATCTCTAGTGTTTCCCCATATGTCTTTAAGATCTTAGTGATCTCCAAGCACCCATTGCTAGCAGCAAAGTGAAGAGCAGTCCAGCCTTCTTCATCCTTGTTGTTGATCATAGATACATCAGCACTTACTAGCATCTTCACAACCTGCAACCAGCTTAATGAGTAAGCAACTTCACCATGTGAATGAGCTAGTAGACATTCAACTTCACCACTATAACATACAATTACACATTCTAAGTCCCCTAACTTCAATACCTCAAGACTAAAGTGACAAATTCCGCCTAACTTCTCCTTACAGTACACACAAAATGTTCAAAGTTTTCTAATCAGTTAAAACCAGATTAGGCAGCTAACTTCATTAGCTGAAGATTCCACACACACAAAAAAAACGTTTATATGCCAAGATTTCTCATAATTACCTTTGGTTCCTTGGACTTCACAGCGTGCATAAGTGGGGTTTGGCCCTTTTTATCTAGTACATCGATAATAGCTCCTTTTTGTATGAGATAGTCACAAATCTCCACTTTTCCTTTGCTAGTTGCTATGTGAAGAGCTATCATTGAGTCACTATCAGTGCCATTGATATTGGCACCTGACACAGAACAGAAAAATAACTATTCGTTCAGTAAATAGTCTTTTCAATCTCGTCATTCAGTGAAGAAAGAAAACAAATAGGTTCAATACCTGTGCTGATAAGCGTTGAGAGAAGCTCTAGATTACCAACCCTACACGCTATGTGAAGACTCTCTATTACCTGCTTCCATGATAGCTCTGTCTTGGGTAAACCAGTGTATGCTTTGTTTCGTGTAATCTTGACCTTGTGGTCATTCGCGGATACCAAAATCTTGAACCTATCCAACACACAGTGTCTAGGCCTGCAAAGCCTTACAGCTACCTTGATTGCACAGAGATCTATGAGTCCTCTTAGGCTCCATAAGGTAGCGTCGTCTTTCTCTTCCCAAGCCTAAAACGGAGAGAGGATTTGACATAAAGAACATAAAGAAAGAAAAAGAAAATAGAGAAGAAGAAAGAGAGAGAGATACCTTCGCTTCTAGCTCTTCAAACTTCCAATCAAAACTTGAATCTCTTTCTTGGACCAGAAGGAAGCCAAGTCGCTAGTAAGTCTTTTTAATTTTCATTTGCAGAGACGGGTTTAGGGTCTATTTATGCGTCTACACGCGCCGGTTTATTCCGGTTAAATTCAAGATTAAATAGAAAACCATTGCCTAGACCCCACCCAAAGATATTATTTCTCTTCACATCACCCCCCAATCTTTTTAATCTTACACAGACCCCCTCTCTAATCCAAAATCGCAATCCAAATTAAAGGGTCTAAATCTCATTTTGAGAATAGTGATTGCCCAATTAAAAACTTGATTCGACCCGACCCGACCCAACACAAATTGATTTGGGGGATTTTTTTTTCAATTAGGGTTCATGTGATGAGGAGGTTTTCATTTACAGGTCAGTAGTTTTCCAAGCTTGTTGTTGATTAGATGATAATGATGGAAATTGATCTACTTAGTAAGTGCATGTCGCGTTGTAGCTACTTAATATGGAAGTGTTGTTCTTCTTCGAGTTTATCTGCAACTATTTATAACTGATGATTGTGTGTTGCAAAAGCGCAACGGGCGTTCAAAAGCATGTAGAGCAAAACAGATGGTATGCGATATCTTTATTGAAAAAATCGCGAGAGATTGCAAAAGCAAAGAAGGGAAGAACATGTGCAAGTTTAAAGTGTGTATGGATAAAATAGACTTTGGAAAAGTATGTTTAAGCGTAATTTTCTCTTGGTTTGGACTCTAATTTGATTTTCTCTTCATTTGGATTCTGATTTAATTCTCGATCAAATGTTACTGATACAACATTCTTTTTTTTGGTCAAAACTGATACAACATTCATAAATTACTGTATTTCATAACAATATGGACAAGTACGTGGGAGGTTAATGTGTAGGAGTGTATAGTTAGTTCATGAGTAACATTTACTGCACATGCCACTAACTAGGGTGGATATAAATATTTGAAACAATTACATATAAGGTCACTTTTACACTAAATATTTATGGGCTTAACCTACTACGGTGTAGAACTGCTGCATCGATAAAGATGTATCTACTAGACACGCAAAGACCACTAGACCAGCGCTAAGCTTTTTCCGGTTATTTTTTCGTGGCGTAAGAAATACAAAGACTTTTTGACCAAAAATGAAATACAAAGACTTCAGTAAGAAGTTAGCAAAGGCAATCTTGTTAAATACTCCTTCACCAATTACGGTTATGTCTTATTTCAATCGATTTAATTATTTGCTTATATCCTTGAGAACGATTAAATTTTGTAACTTACGTCTTGATTTATATTGGGCAGCTGCCTATCTAAATAAAACCTCCATGCATACTTTTCGCCTCAATAATTACCAGCAGGAATAGACAGAGAATTTACAACGGAAGCTTTTACGTATATTCAGCTGTCTCTGATTAGATATTTATGTTAAGAGTTTGGATACACCGTTCGTCGCCATAGGAGGTTTTTTTTATAGAAAAAGTTTCGATATTGTTTATTTTTCAGTTCATATATAGGATTAGGTAACACTTAACAATGGTTAATTATAGCTTTTACCATGTTGTATTATATATTTAGCTTGTGTAAAAGCTGTATGATGCTTTCCAAATCGCTTATAATTAACTTTCATCTTCGTTGTTTCCTATTTGCAAGGTTCATTTCTTTTCTTTCTCCAACCCCGAAAGAGAAAGATAGAAATGGGTTTGCCTTCTCTAAAGCCATGCCTTCTTTTGATCTTCCTTTTTCTTCTCAATGTCTCCACCATTAACTCGAAGCGATCAAAAGTAGAACCTGTGCTTTTTGGCGGGAATTTTCAGGCTTTGTATGTTATAGGAGATTCATTGGTTGATTCAGGGAACAATAACAATCTTAACACGTCTGTCAAAGCGAATTTTGCTCCTTATGGTTCTGACTTTGAAGGAGGCAAACCCACCGGCCGTTTTAGCAATGGCAAAACAATTGCTGATTACATTGGTAAGAACGAAACAAAATTTGTATTTCTCTCCTTTTTGTTTACGGATGTTATATAGGTCGTGTAATTAATTACTCAAAGGACTTATATAACATTAACCAGTGACTGTTTTCTTTTCTGATAATTCGGTCATAAATTATTTCCGATTGGTAATTTTATGGAAATTGTGTAACTCTTAATAACTTAATAAAGTTAAGACAGATACATTGTTGTAGGTGGGGATTTTGGAAAATGAATATGAGTTCCTACAGTTCTATAAACTATACAAAATAACTAAAAATATTGGGATTTAAACCTTGTCTAATGGTCTTGGATGTTTTTTCAGCTATTTATTATGGGCTTCCTTTGGCTCCTGCTTATATGGGATTATCAGAAGAACAAAAGAACAATATCTCAACTGGTATTAATTATGCTTCTGCTAGCTGTGGGATTTTTCCTGATACAGGAACGCGACTGGTAAGTTTCAATATTCTACAAAATGATCTTTAGTTGCAATACTGGTAAACTTATGAGTTTTATATGATTCTTTCTATGAAAAAGGGCAAATGTCTTTCGTTGAGTGACCAAGTTGATCTATTCGAAAAGACCATCGACAATAATCTGAAGAAAAAGTTTAAGACGCAGTCAGAGCTCACTAAACACTTGGCTGGATCGTTGTTCATGACCGCGATTGGAGTTAACGATTACGCTTTCTACTTTAAAGAGACAACCGATCCAAATGAATTCGCAGAAAAACTTCTTCATGATTTCTTGATGCAAATTAAGGTAAAATAAAATGATGTTTGAATTTTCGCCAATTTTTCATTGGCCTCTACGTTAACTAATGGTAATATTGTTTGATTGAGATAGACCGAACCAAACATATTAGCTTAACAGTGAACCGGATGAGACTTAAACTTACAAACTTTTGAAAAACTGAAACCAAAAATATTTTAAATGCTAATAGATAATATGTTTTTTTAAAATATTGTTTCAAGAAGATATATTCTTTTGCATTTTCTATCCATTTTTAATAAATAATAATGATAGACTGTGAGTTATAAAATAATTATATTTATTAAATTTTTGTTAATTTAAAAATAGAGAAAATAGATAATCACAGAATATAATTAATAAAGTTATAATTAAATTTTAGTATGTGTGAAAACTTTAAAATGTAGATTTTTGATATAGGAGTTTTTTATAGGAGTATAGTTTATAAAATAAAAATATATAAATCGAATTAATAATCTTATATATATATATATATATATATATATATATTAGTCTGAGTTTAGGCTCAAATACTTTTTTCAGGGTTAATCGAGATGCATTATACAAAATATTCTGATTTTGTTTTGCAGAGATTGCATGAGTTAGGAGCAAGGAAGTTCTTCATAAACAATCTTAAACCATTAGGATGTTACCCAAATTACATAGTAGCTAACACCGTACCACGTGGAAGCTGCAGCAAGTATTTAAACCAAGGGGTTGCCAAATACAACGCCAAGCTAAGGAAAAGCCTGACTCATTTGAAAAAAAAATTCTCCGAAGCTTCTTTCTTATACTCAGATTACTTCAACTTCATGTTGGGACTTCGCGGACCTTTGACCAATCAAGTTAGTTCGAATCTGATAAACTCGATAAGCCCATGTTGCCCTAGCGTTTATGATGGAGATAAACGCACGAGTTGCCCGCCAGGATCAAGCTCGTGTAAGGTGCCAGATACACATATTTTCTTTGATCCATTTCATCCGACTGAATTGGCGAATTTCATGTACTCAATTGGATGTTTCCAGCAGAGAAAAGTTTGCGAAGTTGTGTGAGTAAATAAATTAACTTTACTCAGCGACAATCTTAAAAAATCACAACTTTACTTGTTGCTGCCGTTGTTTATTTTCCTCTCATGATCAATATGTGTTTCGAAACATTTGTGTACCTAACCTCAACGTTTTCGCATATTCGATTCAGTGTAATTACTTTATCACTGATTTCTCAATGGTGATTGTGTCAATCTATACTAATAAAAGAGACCTTTTGAGGCAACATAGAGCTTCCACATCAGCAAAAAAACTTCTCCCGAAAGATGACATGTGGCATAAAATATAGTTTTACATTTTAATATTACTAATTTTCGAAAATTATAAATAATATGTAAACATACAACATAAAAAATGGAAAAACTACATTAAAGATATGTAAGATTACCATTTTTCACTTAAAAAAAAAAGACGGTTTATCTCCATAATGTAACATTACCGTTTTATAAAAAAGATACTAATAAAATTGACCTTTTAAGGCTCCATAGAGCGTCCACATCAGCAAAAAAAACTTCTCCCGAAAGATGACAAGTTGCATAAAATATAGTTTTACATTTTAATTTTACTAATTTTTGAAAATTATAAATAATATGTAAACATACAGCACAAAAAATGGAAAAACTACATTAAAAATATGTAAGATTATCATTTTTCACTTAAAAAAAAAGACGGCTTATCTTCATAATGTAACATTACCGTTTTATAAAAAAAACAAAAAACATTCTATATAATTTTGAAAATAATAAATATATGTAAAAATACAACATAAAAAATGGAAATACTACATTAAACATATGTAAGATTATCATTTTACATTTTTATTTTAAAAAAATAAAATGTAAACATACAACATAAAAATGGAAAAACTACATTAAACATATGTAAAATTACCATTTTTCACTAAAAAAAGACGGTTTATCTCCATATATAATTTAGAAATTAATAAATAATATGTAAACATACAACATAAAAAATAGAAATAATACATTAAGCATATGTAAGATTACCATTTTACATTTAAAAATAACAATAATATGTAAACATACAACATAAAAAAATAGAAAAACTACATTAAACATATGTAAGATTACCATTTTCACTAAAAAAAATGGCTTATCTTTATAATGTAACATTACCATTTTATATAAAAAAGAAAAAAAAACATAAATATAACTATTTGACTATTTGTCCAAGTTCTTGTATTAAACATTGCCGTTTTACATTAAAAATGGAAAAATACATTAAGATTTAAACATCTATCTTAAAATATAAAATATCGATATTAACTAAATATAAAGTATAAGAAAGAGAAATACTCAATATATAGAAAAATAAATAATAAGTAAATATTATAAATATATAAATATACGAATAATATATACAATAATAAGTAAATGTATAATTTTTAAAAAATGGAAAGAGTACATTAAATATTAAACATCTATCTTAAAATGTAAAATATGGATATTAAGTAAATATAAACTATAAGAAAAAGAAATACACAACTTAAAAACAATGGAAAAAGTATATTAAGATTTAAACATATATCTTAAAATGTAAAATATAGATATTACCCAAATAGAAAGTATAAGAAAAGGAAATACACAATTTTAAAAAATGGAAGAAGTACATTAGTATTTAAATATCTATCTTAAAATGTAAATCTATCTTAAAATATAAAATTATTAGTAAATAGAAAGTATAAGAAATAGAAATACACAATATAAAGAAAAATAAATCATAAGTAAATATATAATATAAGTAAATACCCAATTTAAAAAATGGAAAATTACATTAAGATTTAAAAATATATCTTAAAATTTAAAATATAGATATTACGTAAATAGAAAGTATAACAAATGGAAATATACAATTTAAAAAAAAAAGGAAAACGTACATTAAGATTTAAACATCTATCTTAAAATGTAAAATAGAGATATTAAGTAAATAAAAAGTCATGAAGTGGAAATAAACATTAAGCATTAAATATATAATATATGAATTATCAATAAATAATAAGTAAATAATGTAAATATATAATATATGAATTATCTATATAATAATAAGTAAATACACAACTTTTTTAAAAAAAATGGAAAAAGTTCATTAAGCATTAAACATCTATCTTAAAATGTAAAATATATAATATAAGTAAATACACAATTTGAAAAAATAGAAAAAGTACATTAAGATTTAAATATCTATTTTAAAATATAAAATATAGATATTACGTAAAAAAAATATAAGAAATGGAAATAAACATTTTAAAAAATAGAAAAAGAACATTAAGATTTAAGCATCTATCTTAAAATGTACATCTATCTTAAAATGGTAGTAAATTATATTAAAATGGAAATACCATATTAAACAAAAAAAATAAAAATGTATAGTTTTACATCAAGAAAGTTCCTATAAAACTCATTATAACATCAACATCAACCTCACACTATGATGGATTGGTGAGTCTAACGTGAAGACAAAATATAAATATTTGATTTTCAAGATAAGAAATTCAGCTTTTATTTAGTTACTCAATATATAATATCTTCAATTATTTTTTAAAAAATATACATAATTTATATATATAGATTAATCTTCCAAACTTAAACTATTATATTATATATGAATAATGTTTTTAAATAAAAATAATTTCTGATTTAAAAAAAATAAAAACAACAAATGGTTATTTTCAAATAATGGATGTAATTTACATTATACTATCATTTAACAAGTATTAGATACGTTTTGATATATCATTATTTTATATTTCCAGAAAACAATAAATTGTTAAACATCAATATCATCTTGGTTAAGTATACGAACATCACAAATTCAAACATCACAAAAAATATTTACATAAACAATATTCAAAAGAATAGTTATATACTTAATATTTGAAAATCAAAGATATTTTTGCTAAAATTGTACTAACCTGGCCAAGGAGATCGACCATCTTTTTACGGATCAATCGATTATTGAGCATGTGGTCGATCCAAAAATATTTTACAGTTTAATTAAATATCTAAAATATTTATTCCAACACTCAACATATAGTTTTGCTAAATATGATAAATAGATAGCCAACAAAATTACAAAAACATATTTAAATAGTAACAAATATGTTAATTTAACGTGTTAAAGTTTAAAAACAAATTTTAATTATGACATGTATCTTAACATTTATATAAATATATATCATAACCTAAATATAAATGATTTAACAATTTAAATTAGAAAAAAATAAAAAATCCCGGGCGTAGCCCGGGTTAATCCCTAGTGTTCTAAATATGAGTCATGTAGGCGTTTATGCTCACCTAAGCGGTCCCAAAGTTTGCGTGTTATTTATTTGACCTAATCGTTTTAACATTAATATATAGCCAAAAGTCATAACTCATTTACGTACAAAAGCTTCAAAACTTCAGAGTTTAGGTCATGTAAACCATTAGAGCCAACTCCTTCCATACCCCCCATCTGTGTAAAGCCAATCTCTGATAGGTCTCTCAAATCTCCTATACCCCTATTGCTTTAATGAAATATGAAAATCTGATTTTACCTTTTTATTTTCAAAATTATTGTTTTATATAAAAAAATCAAATTTCAAATTTTAAAAATTTTAAATTTTAAATTTTAAATTTTTTAAATTTTGGTTACTCGATTGTACCGTATAATTTTATTTAGTTGTACTTCGTTCTACTGATAATAATGATGTTCAGTTATATTGAACTATACTTAGTTATACTGAACTATACTTAGTTATACTGAGTTATGATAAGTATTGCTGGTTATACATCATAATATGTAGTACTAAGTAGTACTACTTAGTATTACTACTAGTTTAATTATACCGAGTTATACTAGTTATATTACGTAATACTGAATACTGTCTGAGAATTAGTTATACTAAATTATACTGATATACTCCATAATACTATGTACTACTAAATGAGTTATACCTAGTTCGACTAATCAAAAGACATAATAAATTTCTTGAAATGGAGAACAAGAACAATAAGAATCCTAAATCACAGAAAACCCAGAATATTCTTTAACAACCCTAAATCGAAAATCATTACGAACAGAAAAGTCCTAAACAGAAGCAAAACCCAGAATCCCTCATCAAATTAGCTTGAATTGTCGCTGTTCTGAACCGATCTGAATCGGGAGAAGAAAAAATCACTATTGATGTTGTTTTCATTCATCTTCTGACAGTTGTTGTTGCTGTTTTCATCACTTGCAAAGCATGATGACAGATTCCAGTACCTGCGGAGCTTTCATCATCACCTACGACGAATCTTAGAAAACAAAGAAAGAAAGAGAACGAGAAAGGAGAGGCTATATAAGTGAAAATCACAATAGCAGAGAAAAAAAGAATAAAATGAAATGAAAATGTCGGTGTCTTTTGTTTATTAGAATCAGGAACAATTGACTTAATTTTTGAATTAACAATAAATCAACCTAATATTAAAAATAGAACAGGTCCTTGAGAGATCGAGTTATGAGATTTGGGGGTATCAGAGGAGATGTTTCAACTAAGCTGACAGCGAAAAAAGAGACTAAAGAGCAAATTAAACAAAAAACAAACATATTTCCCTGCGGATGAGAATAAGAATAACATAACAATTCTAAGATTTCATATAAGCAAGAGGACGCATAATTAAAAGAAAGAGAAGAATCCAATTAAATATACATAGAAGATCATTGACCATATGTTGTAAGTTCGTGTAACCATACATAACTAGTCCATTAACCATGCATGCGTCTCTGTTAACGTCTACATAGTATGTATAATGACAATGAGGAGCTGTACTTGTAAATATTTACTATTTCTGACATTCAGAACCATGCTTATTTTCAGTGTTCTAAAAATTGTATAGACGGCGCCTTGTGGGCAAATCGGATCTGAACGAAATAATCTTTTCAAACTATTTTTGTTTTGAATAATCGGTGTAAGTGATTAGTTAATTTGTCAAATTGATATGTTTGAATTCTGTAGTCCTCATAAATTGTTGTTATTACTTTCACTTTTCCATTTGGTGAATAATTTTACTGAAAATAATAAATCATGCTTTATTTTTTATTGTTGGTTTTTATTAGCACTATTATTATGTATGTTCTGAAACAATATTATTATTTCAGGTTTTTTATATATAAAAAGGATCACAATTTGTTTGCTTGCCTTAAGTTTCGGCGAGCCTGAGCACGACACTGCAGCCACTACGTCCATTCTCAAACCACTCGAATACATATATTTCTATATATATTGACACACACGTGTATTATGCATATCTTGAATGTTACATCGTTTTATGATAAAAGTGTTTTGTATGTTCCGGTTATATTTCGCCGAGCAGAAAATCATCCCAGATAAATAATTGCTATGAATAATTTATATTCCACTGTTCATGTCAAATACACCAGCGTTTATCGAGCTTAATTTCACTTCATTTTCTTCTCTGTTTCATCGGTAACTCCTTGTTCTTTCTCATTTCCAATTTTCTATTTCTATTTATTTTCAATTTTATATCATATGGTTTTACTGGTATACTACTTTATTCACATCAATTGTTATTCATCTAATGTTCTCATTTCCTCGTGCAGCTTTAGATTAAAAAACAAGTCTTTTGTAGGTCTGGGACGGATCGGGTATCTGGTCCTTATCCGGCAGATCTATAATTTTATTATTCTTATCTTGGGTTTTCGGATATCCTTCTAAAAATTGCAATATCCGACGGATATCCGGATTCGAATTTGGATCCTTAAAATAAATAAAAAATAATATTAATATATATAAAATATTAACAATAATTTAAAAATAAAAAATATATAATGTTTTTAATTATTTCTATGTATAATATTACAAAATTTACATAAAATTTATATATACTATTATAAAAATAAAAATATATTAAATAAAATTAATTTTTATATATAGATATTGCTATTTTTGAAATAGTTATTAATAAAACTTGCGGATCCGGATATCCGGACTAAAAAATTAAAATATCCGGATCCGGATCCGGCTTTGATGGATCCAACATTTTACTATCCGGCTCTGGATTCGGCCCCTCCGGATATCCAGATTTTCGTATCGGATCCGGATCGAATCCGGATCTCGGATAAAAGTTCCAGGCCTAGTCTTTTGGTCTCATTTGTTGCTATTTAGATTATAAAATGTCCTGAATTAGATTATTTATACTTAAAAGGTTGGATTCTTTGTTGTTTGTTACTTTTATTTTTTAACTATTATTATTGGAGTATGTTTGAAAGCTGTTTGATGCTTTCTAAATAGATAATTGACTTCTCTTAGTGCATTTTCATTTGGCAGGGTTAAGTTCTTTCTTTTTCTCTACAGAAAATACAAGAAATGGGTTTGCCTTCTTATCTAAAACCATAGTACCATACCTTCTTTTTCTCCTCTTGTGTCTTCTCAATGTTATCACAATTATCTCCAAAAAATCATTAAAAGGAGAGGCCGTGCTTTTTGGCGGGAATTTTCCAGCTTTGTATGTTATTGGAGATTCATTGGTTGATCCAGGAAACAATAATCATCTTTTGACGCTAGTCAGAGCGAATTTTAAACCCTATGGTTCTAACTTTGAAGGAGGCAAAGCTACCGGCCGTTTTAGTGATGGCAAAACAATTGCTGATTATATTGGTAAGAACAAAAAGAATTATTAACGTTTTGGTTTCTTAATATTCTTTTCGATTTTCTATGATTCTGTGACTAATTTCGCAAAAAAAACTAGTAAATGTTTTTTTGAATGAAATAAATAACTAGTAAAATTACAAATAATTAAATCTACATATATATGCTATAATTTAAATTAGTGAAAATGTTAACCCTCTTGGTTATGTTATTCTTTTTCAGCTATTTATTATGGGCTTCCTTTGGCTCCTGCTTATAGGGGTGGGCGTTCGGGTACCCGTTCGGGTTCGGGTCGGGTATTTCGGATTTTCGGGTATTTCGGTATAGAGGTGTAGAACCCGTTCGGGTATTTCTGTACTTCGGGTCAGGTTCGGATATTTTTAGTTCGGATTCGGTTATTTCGGATCGGGTTCGGATATTTAGATTTTGAAAAAAAAAATTAAAATTTTCATTTCTCAAGTTTCTTGTATTTAAAAGTATAACTTTAAGTTAACTAATTTTTTGTTTTTCATAGATTGAATGGTTAATAGATTTGGACATAATATTTTAAAACTAAAAAGACACTAATTTAGTTATTTTTTTTAAAAAAATTTGGTTGTAACTTTTTGTTAATTTTTGAAATAAAAAACTTGACATGCATTTTAAGTGAGTAGCAAATCCTTTTTTCCGTAATTGTATGTATATCATATGAACTTAAAGTATGTGTAGTATCAATATAAATATTTTATATAAAATGAGAGATGTAAACTAGAAATATAAGGTTAATTATACATATGTTCGGTTATCTTCGGATATCCATTCGGGTTCGGGTATTACCCGTTCGGGTTCGGGTATCCAATCTCTCCTTATTCAATACCCGTTCGGGTATTTTGCTACTTCGGTTCGGGTTTCGGTTCGGGTTTTTCGGATCGGGTTCGGGTGCCACTTCGGATATCGGGTAAAGTGCCCACCCCTACCTGCTTACATGGGATTATCTAAAAAAGAAAAAAACAATCTCTCAACGGGTATTAACTATGCTTCTGCTAGCTGTGGGATTTTTCCTGACACAGGAAAGCAATTTGTAAGTTTCAATATTCCACCAAAAGATCTTAGCAATATCTAAAAACTATAATGAGTTTTTTTAATATTCTTTGTATGGACAGGGAAGATGTCTCTCGATGAATGTCCAAATCGATCTACTCAATAAAACCATTGAGAAGAATCTTAAGAAAAAGTTCAAGACGCAGTCAGAGCTTAGTAGACACTTGGGTGGATCGTTGTTTATGACCGCGATTGGGGTCAATGATTACGCTTTCACCTATAAAAAGAACGCAACCGATGCGAATGAGTTTGCAAGCAAGCTTCTTAATGAGTTCTTGATACACCTCGAGGTACAAAATGTTAGGGTTTTCAATATAATTTGCCTTGGCCATACATTATTTAGTTTTAATTAGGACTGTCTATTTCAGAACCGATTCATATATATCTTAACCTAATAAATACACCAATCCGAAGAGTCTTTCCAAAAAAACATTATGTTTAGATTTTTTGAAAGTGAAACAATTTTTTTGAAAAAACCGTAAGTAGAACGATTTTTATAATGTTAATCTTAGGAGCACGGGAGACTTGATATGCGTAAGATTTTAATTTATTTTGCAGAGATTATATAACTTAGGAGCACGGAACTTCTTCGTGAACAACATTAAACCTTTAGGTTGTTACCCAAATATCATTGCAGAGACGGTACCCCGTGGAAGCTGCGACGACTCTTTAAACCTTGCTATCGACATTTTCAATGTTCAGCTTAGAGAAAGCCTGTCTCATATGCGTCATAAGCTCTAACACTTCTTTCTTATACTCCGACTACTTCAACCTCATGTTGGAACTTCGTGGACCTTCGAGCAATCAAGTTAGTTCAAATCTATTGAACACTACAAGCCCATGTTGTCCTAAAGTTTATAATGGAGGTTCAACTACGACTTGTTTGCCATTCTCAAAGGCGTGTAAGGAACCAGACATGTTTATCTTCTTCGATCCGCGCCATCCAACTCAAGTAGCGAATTTCATGTATGCTATTCAGTGCTTTCAGGAGAGACAAGTTTGTCATGTGGTGATAGATTAAGCTCGACGAGTATATCAGTTGTATAGTGTGATAGTGAAAAATAATCGAAGAAGTACGATGGAACAGTAAGAACTAGTGGATAAAGTTTTTGCATAATAATAATATAATAAAACACTGAAAACTAGTTCTAATAAACGCTGTGTGCCAAATTCAATCGGTCCAAGGTTCGGACCTGAAGGACGCTATAGTGATGACTCGAGTTGTGGTCCATTTCTTTATTGAACCGTTAACAGGTCCCATCAATGCCCTGATTAAGGTCACATCAATGACAAAGCACTTGAGGTTCATGGTTCTTTTAGCTCTGATCTATACTTTTATAAAAAAATGTTCTTCCAGCTAATGGAGTTTGCACAAGGAAAGATTGTGATGGCGTTAGAGGGAGGGTACAAATACAATCTTGATTCAATTGCACAGTCTTCACTGGCATGTATCCAAGTTTTGCTTGAAGACAAACCATTTCAAGGTTCATCTGAAGCATACCCATTCGAGTCTACACAGCACATCATACAAGCGGTATGGATGCTTCTGTATGACTGTATCCCCCTATCTTTCTAACTTTCCCGTATCACAATCTGATACAATCCAAAGCTAATATGTTTCTTGTGGGGGTTTAGGTAAACAAGTAGCTGTCTGCAGATTGGCCTTCACTTGCAGATGAATTATTATCGAACCTTATTGACCATAAAACTCTCACTCCAGTTATGCACCTTCCTTTTTCACTTAGTAACGACTTCCTATGCTTGATCTTCTTTTCTACTAGCCAGTCTCTGAACCTCTTATCAACAAAATTGCTTCTGTTTTGTTCATTTCTAGACTCAGCATTGAAAACCACCACGTAGATATGCCTCTTTTGGATCCAACATGTGGAAACCGAGATTCCTTTGCTATATTCAAGGGGGGCAAGTAAGTGATGTTTTTTTGTGTGGGTCTACTCTAAGCTTCAGTCTTAATTTTGACACATCTACGTTTTATTTTTACAGGCCCAAGGAATTAAAAAAGCCTGCGTTGGTTCAATGGTTCCACCAAAGGAAATAATGTGGGAAACATTTCCACACAGTTTTTTTTTTTGGCCGTGAATTATCAGTTACTTGGGGTGTAGGAGGAGTTGCTTTTATCAACCCACTTACTAATCTCAATGATCAAATTCACATGTGTTTGTACAGAATCACGTTAAGTTTCTGTCTTCACTTTCCATATTAGGATCATCAATCTCGTGGTCTTTTTAGCCTTACTCTGTTTTTTTTCCCCAAACTTGAACAAGATTGAGCAGTTCAACGATGTTTTGTTTCATGAAAACAGCTTGAGGGTAGATTCTGAATTTCCGCTGTAATGTATCTCAGATGGGCAGCAGCAGCCAACGATCCGTAAGTGAAGGGGAACGTAGACTACCGAAAGAATCTTCAAGTGACACGGTTGTTGCTGCGAATCTGGGAATGGGGAGGTGATGAAGGAAATACACCAAGACTTGAGAACATTGGGAAAAGCCGCAGTCATGAGTGAAAAAAATATACTATCGAGTTCATCATCCCGTCAAGCAATCCTTTATTTAGCTTTATTTAAATTTTCAATCATGTGTTTTTGTTGTTTGAAACATGGTTGTGTTTTTATGTATCCTGCAAGCTATATAGCCCACCGAAAAAGAGTTTCTACTTTGATTTTCGATTATTAATAAAGCAATGATAGGATTCTCGCAGATTAAAATGTTGGTATCTCATTTCATTAAGACATGATCACATAAAAATATTAGAAACGTTTCCGTAGCATCATCATGAACATCCACAGTTTTCCACTTTGAAGCTTATTCGGAGCTGTCTTCATGTTTTTTGTTACCTAAAAATACAAATCTTACCAAATTAAAAACCACAACATAACACAGCATCACCTACAGGTTTCTATTTAGTGCAACAATAACATCAACGACCCCGCGCTTGCGCGGCACGGGGACTATGTTCCTAGTCTTTTAAAAACACCAGTTTAGTTGTATTTTGATTGTTGTTGTTTATTACTCTCCTTATTAATGTTTTGAAACAATTGCTATCAAATTATGTTTTGGATTTTTTCTTTCGAAAGTAATGTTTTGGATTATTTAATTCAAAGGTATTACTTTATGATTAATTTCTCCTAAGTTATTATGTAAATGAATGCTCTACTTGAGTTGGTTAAATAATGGGTCAAAGTAAATCAAGTTTGGTACTTTATGATTAATTTCTCTCAAGTGATCGTGTAAACAAATGTTCTAGGTGGATAAATTGGTTAAATAATTTTTCAAACGTGTCAAAAGTTATTTTTAAATCACACTTTTGAAGATGGGTTCTTAATATTGTGAGAGAGTATAGATCGAAGGCTTAAAATTTTCACATCTTCAAAAATGAATTAAATCAACTTTTTTTCTAATTAGCAAGACTCGCTTCAAGTTTATAAGACTCATAAGTCTTGTATATATGCCAAATGTTTTTTTTCTCGTCTTCAACAATCTTATCTACTGTTAAAACTCTCCAAAGTCCTCACCAGATCTTCGATGACCACATTGACATCTTCGCTCTTCATTAGCTCCGACTTGTACTGGTGTGATAACTTGTCCATCAATAAAACACTTGATGTCTGGATAGAGACGGTGTAGCTCATCATCATTGTCATGAGAGAGGCCCAGTAGTTAGACGCCAGCACTTTGAAGCCCTCAAAACAGCAATGTCCCATGTAAATGTCCACACTGATACGACTTAGCAATGTTGGGTCAAGCATATCCAAGTTGTTTGTCGTGAATATTACGATGATGCGTGCTTCTCCCCATGGTGTCCCTAGTACTAAGCTACGCAACAAGTCCGATAATGCCAACACCGTCGATCCCTATTGACACCAGAAAAAAAAACAGTTTGAACATATATATATATATATATACTAATCAAAGCTTGCAATGTCCAAGTATTGACTTGAGTAAAAAAGACATAAATGTAACGTTGTATAAATAAGAAAATAACTAAGACCTAATTAACCTCGTCTATATCCTCAACGAAGAGAATCTAGTTGTTCGTGACTCCTGAAAGCAGTCTTCATGGATTGAAGTAGCCTTTCACCAACTCTCGAGAGCTGTAGGACGTAGACATCGGAGTTAAGGTACTTAGCCATATAGCCACCAGGCTCGTCTTACCCGTCCCGGGAGGACCATACAGCAAGTAATTTCTCGTCCAAGGTCTCCCAACTCTATAGTAGAAATCTTTCCTTTGGATGAACCGATCAAGATCGTGGACATAGCAATTGTTTCAAAGGTGGAATGGTTCTCGAGGCTCTTGGTTTCCCAAGTGTCAAAGGAGTGAGAATATGTGTGCACCACCCGAATTGTCTTCTCCTGTGCTGTGCTCTCTAGTCTCCTTTCCCATGTCTTTGTGTCTTTTGTCAAATCTCTTTTTTTTTTTTTTTTTTTTTTTGTCAAATCTCAGCCCGAATGATTATCGTCAGATACTTTTATTAACGAAAATCCTCCAATTGAGCTCGATCCCTTGGTAGCTAATATTGGCTAATGTGAGTTCGCCGACCACATGTAAATTGACCGAGTGAATGTCGAGCTTATCTGTATTCTGTATTCTCTTTAAACTTCTTGTTTTACAGCTTTTTGCCTACATTTTAAAGCGTTGTGTATGTCTAGTCTATAATATTAGTAAACGTTGCATTGATCACTTACATGTTTGTTTGTTTTCTGGTTTGCTATGATGTGAAACATATATGAAAAAAAAATCATAATTCATATACATACAAAAAGCTTCAAAAGTTCAAAATTGTTGGTTTATATGCAAACCATTAATTAAGCCGAAACAAGGTAAAATAAACTACAAAGCAAACGAAACACATAATATAACAAACATATTTCATTTTATCTTATAGTTAAAGTTATATATCTATGGAGATATTCATAAAAGCTAGCATTCTGTTATATTATTTCATAACAGGATTATGATCAATTGTTCCTGGGAGGATGATGCTTGGGCTTGGCTCTCCAATAATCAGCAGTGAAAGCAACGAGTCCATCGTCGTCAACACTTTTGCCTGATTTTCTCTTTCTCTTCATCGTCGTTGTTTCTTTATCTGCTTCTCCATTTGTCATCATCAGTTTTCTTCCTCGTATCACGACATCAACATTTTCGATCCCCTGCACTTATCAAGCGGTTTAGTCAATAACTTTTTGTTTATAGTAAAAAATCTGGAATGTTTCCATCCCATATAACAACAACAACAACACAGATTATACAGAATACAGGACGTATAGTACTGAAGAATTTATTTAAGACTAGTAAGTAGTAACTGCAAAACTATATGGACTAAGAAGAGTCATTTAATAACAAATCAACGCAACTCCGCAAAATCTTACAATTGATTAAAAAAAACTTAGCTGAATGATCCTGTCATCGCGAAGTTTCCCAAGTTATATACAGTAGAACATTTATAAATTAAGACTCGATAAATTAATAATTTCTATAAATTAATAAATTTCGTTGGTCCTAACTTGGACCAGTTCAAAATTTGACACAATTCAACAAAATAAAAAGATAATATTTTTTAAAAAAATTCTATGTAAATATATGATCTCACTAAAATTATAAATAAATAATTTATATGTATACATATTTTATATAAGTAAGAATTTATTATTATATTATATATTTTATATTCACAATAGAATTATCTTTATATTTTCTTAATACTTAATGTATTTTTTTTATAAAATTTAATAATATTATATCTAAAACCACATTTAAACTCTATGTAATATATATTATATACACCAAATAATATAAAAAAATTAATATAAATGTCAAATTTCAAAAAAATAACAATTAATGTCTATACACTAAAATCAAATATTTTTTTTTTCAGAATAAATATATCTTAAAATAAGAAATATAAATAAGGAAAAAAAGTTTTGTAAATTAATATCTCTATAAATTAATAAAATTTTAAAGTCCCAACATTAGTAATTTATAGAAGTTCTACTGTATTACAATCATAGATTTTCTAAAGTTTTATCATATATATATATATTATACCTTACGAACTGAAACGACATCACGGCTTGATTCTTGATTCCCATCTTCTATTGATGACCAAAACATGAACAAAAAAAGTTGGTTATATTATATGTTAACATTCCAGCAATTATTACTTTAGCAAAAAAAAATTCTAATAAGAGTAAAAGGGCGATCTCATGCATGCATCATGTGTCAACTATGCATGCAAACAAAGAATAAAATAAATCTCGAAGTAATTTTTATACTAGAAAAAGATGAGTTAGCATATAACACGTACCTTAAACACCAATGCATAAACCTTTAGTCATTCTCATCTTTATCATACATGCATAGTTTTCAACCGAAAAATTGCGTGCTATAATTAATAGTTTGTAGAAGCTTTCTTTTATAAAATAATTTTTATAAAATAAAAAGAGAAGTGAGTGTACAAAAAAATTGAAAATTAATTATTGTACATGAAATTAGCATATTAGAATGTTAAGTTGTACGTGCTTTCCAGTTGTAGTGATCACTGTCAAGATATATAGGTAATATGCTTTATAAGATTTTAAAGAAGAGAGGGAGAGAGAGACAAACCATGAAGTGAATATCGAAAGGATATGCATAAGAAAAGAATGATCAACGCACATAGAATCTTTGATAAAGTAGTCATGACTCTTCTTGATTCTCCCTGATAACCTTCCTCCAAAGTTTATATATCTTCTTCTTTTTTTTTTCCTGAAATTATTTCGTTAGAATTTAAGCAGGAGGACTGTTTATTAAGAGAAAGAGAAGAGTATATATAGGAGATTACTAACAACATGTTGAATAAGCTCGTTAACCATAATTATTCCGTAAAAACCACAACCATGTGTCTCTATTAACGTGTACAGTAGGGATTCTTACGATGAAAAGTTGTACTTGTAAATATTTACAAATTCTGCCATTACGTCCATGCTCATACCACTCGACTATTAGAATATATATAAACTCACACACATTATTATGCATTAATGTATATATATTGTATGACACATCGTTTCTGTAATCAACATATTTTGAATTCTACAGTTTATACTTTCATCGAACCGATCTCATAATTCAAAGCAGACTCTCTTTAGCTTAATATACTACTCCCTCCGTTTTTTAATATAAGTCGTTTTACAGCTATGCACGTAAATTAAGAAAACCATTAATTTCTTATATTTTCTAAACAAAAACATCATTAATTATTTACCTAACCACAATTCAACCAATAGAAAAATAGAAGATATATTACTATTGGTCATACAACATTAATTATTAATAAATTTTACATAGAAAACCGAAAACGACATATAATTTGGAACAAAAAAGTTTCTCTAAAACGACTTATAATAAAAAACGGAGGGAGTACTTTTTAAATAGTTTTTAAGGGTCGAAACTAAACTCTCTACAGTTCGTGAGCTCGAGGCTTAATCTCCTCTAAAGGAGATAGAAGTTAGAAACAAAACCAATTCGTTGGATTAACTAATATAACACTACACACATAGTTCTGAATTTGGAAACTTTTCATGTTCTAGTTAAATATTTTTTGAAGATTCTGAAACTTTAGTCTTTGGCCATAATTTTTCTAACATCTGGAATCAATTTTCGGAAATTCTAATTTAAGTATTAATATTTCGTATTAAAATATAATTAAATTTTATCCACGAAAAATTAAACTCCTTATAATACTATCAGACTACCAAACACTGTGATTTTTAAATTTGTTTACTAGATATTTTTTTGTAATCTCGGTTTGTGATATATGTTAATAAGGATTAAGAGAATTGATTTGGTTAACTATATCAACAAAGTGCAGTTATCTTTTCGAGCATATCAGTTGATAACTTCAGAGTTAAATGTGCTTGAACTCGAGTAGTAGAAGGATGAGTGACATATCAGAAATTGATTCGTGATATCGAACGAGTGAGGCCAAAATACGGAGAAAGATCATGTGGTGATTGCATGGTCAGTAAACAATGATTTTGAGCCTTCGGAAAAATTAACGCACCACCTGTTGGACGGGATGGGGCCCACGGGTCGAGTGAGCGGGCGTGGGAAGCCCATTAACCAGACGGCCGGGGCGTTACAAGTGATATCAGAGCTGAACTCAGTCGAGTGTGGAGCCAGTAAGCCTCACACTAACATGGGTGACGATCCTGGGGCGCAGCGGGGACTTTGCGTTCTTTAAGAGAGGGTAAATTGTAATATCCCGGTTTGTAGTATATGTTAAAACAACTTAAGAGAATAGATTTAGCTACCTATATCACCAAAGTGCACTTTTCTTTTCGAGCACACATCTATTTAGAACTCTAGAGTTAAGCATGCTTGAGCTGGAGTAGTAAAAGAATGAGTGACGTATCGGGAACTGATTCGAGATCGTGCGAGTGATGCAAAAGCACGTGGAAAATTCATGTGGTGATGTAGGGCCAGTAAACAGTGATTTCGAACCATCAGATAAATTAACACGCCGTCCGTTGGACGGCATGGGTCCATGGGTCGAATGAACGGGCGTGAGAGGTCCATTAGCCATGGGCGGTTGAAGCGCTACATTTTTATTCTCGTTTGAAATGTATTGTTGCTCACGAGAGATTTTTCTTTATTTTCTTTTAATTCAGTTTACTTATAAGTAAAACTCACAAATAATTGACGAACTGTTGTGAATGAGAAATATAGAATTGGTTAAGCTTATTCTTATTCCATAAACAATAATACATATATATAGGAATGCAAAACTAGGGTTTAAAACCGTCTAAAACATGGGCCTATGGGCCTATATGGACATCCACCTAATAATTCATAACACTCCCTCTTTAATGTCCATTATACAAAACTATTTTCTAAAGCGCATAAGATGCTGACTCATTAAAAATCTTACTAGTTAAACCGAGTGAAAAAAACCATGTTAAGGAGAAAAGAGTGCATCACACATCTACTCCCCCTGATGAGAACATAACTTGAGATATCTGATAGTACACAATCTAATGTGATGAATTAACTCCTTAGTCTTGGGCTTGGACCGGTTCACTTCTCTTGGCAGATTTGGCACTCCTCACTGAAACATGAATATCTTGATGGTCATAGGACAAAATGACTTCAAATCACTTAGGTGTCGAAGCTAACATCCTTGTCTAACTATAAGCACTGGTCTAGCTCTGGCCAGATTGGAATATCGAGTGATATTGGGATATCTGTCGAAATTAGGTATTTTGAGACAGCTTATTCATGTCCACGAAAACAGCCATATCTCGAGTTCTATCATGGGGAATGATTGATTCAAATTGGAGATGAATGTAGACTCAAATATATTTCTATGGACCCCAATTTCATATTTTAATTCCATCTAGAAGGTATCCTTTGATTGGAAAACTTTCGACCTTCGATTCTGTTACACGAATGAAATGTGTTCATCTCTTGATTCTTCTTCAAGTATGATTGATCTTGATCATTCTCTTCCTCTTCTTTCAGTCTCAAAATACATTGGAATATTGATCACTTTCTTCTTTAGGTGTCTATCAATTGCGTGTTCTTTGTTGTCTCATTAAAATCTTAATATGGAAAACCTAATGGGACAAAACCAATGATAAGAAAAAAGAGTACAACCATGCACATCATCATATTCTCCCCCCTGGAAGCATCATCTTCGGGAGATGTATTCTCAGCATATATATCATCCTTTTAAGAATTGCTATAAGCATATCCTTAGTGAATAAACTTGTTTAATTGTCAGATAATTTTTTAGACCACTGGACTTCTTGTCCATAACATTACTTTCACACAAAAGGTCATATTTTGGTCTATTTGGACTCTATATCCAAATTTCTTTTTATTGACCATCTTCTAAACTTTCATATTATGCATACTTATACATACCAGTTATTCATTTTCTTCTTGTAAAAGTTACAAGTATGACTATCCTTTTCATACAAAATCACATCTTTCAATCATGAAACATATCAGTAAATTTCCAATATTATGGTACTTTATGACCACAAATTATTTTCTTTATATGTTCAATATACTCGCACGGTAATGTTCTCTAGAACTGGCATTTACTACTTCTAGCAGTCCAAATCCTTATGGGGTTTACTGCAGTTTATATTCTTGTGGATCTTTCGTATAAATGTCAATTTTTAGTGGCTTTCAATTCATTTCTTTTTGTTGTCACACTAAAGAAACTTAAATCAATGGTTTACTGTATTTTATATTCTCTTGGATCTTTCACATAAATGTCATTTTTCAGTGGCTTCCAATTAATTTTCTTTGTTGCTGCACTAAAGAAATTTGAATCAAGTTTATAGGAATGTAGAACTAAGGTTTAGAACCGTCTAAAACATGGACCTATGTGTCTATATTGACATCCACCTAATAATTCATAATACGAACAAAATAAACAAATAATTGTTGTGAAAATTTTTAGCAACAATCTTGGTTTGAAAAACTAGATTCGAATGGCGATTATTTAAAACAAACGCATGATAATAAATCGACCAAATATGGGATGGTTTTTACAAAAAGAAATATGGGATGGTTCTTGCAATTACTTATACTAAGAATTACAAGAAATTTATTACTCCCTCTGTTCTTTAAAGATCCATTTTTTAGAAAAAAAAATTGTTTCAAAAAGATACATTTTTTTACTTTTTCAAAACATTAATTAATGAAAAATTGTACTTTAAAAAAAAATACAATTGTGTTTAATAAAATCTCATTGGTTAAAAGTTATTGGGAATAATTAATGAAGAAAAACAATGTATTAAAAAATACATTTTTAAATATTTTATTAATAAGTGTGAAAAAACTATAACATGGATCTTTTAGGAACGGTGAGAGTATTTGTAAAATTTTAATGTTATTAGTCATTTTTTCCTTATAGATCTGTATACGTAAAATAAATAAAAATCATATAAAGTTTAAGATCTTTAATAAAAGACGTATTTCTGTACACTACATTAATTTAGTTTCTCTTAGATGTTTAAGACTAAGAGGTCAAAACTACGTCAACGACAACCTTTTTTTGGAACACCAAAAATCACGAGTTTTTTTAAGCATATTCAAATATTCTCGCAAATTCATAAAAGCGGTAGTGAGTCTGCATGAATGCTCGAGTCAGCACATGTTTCTCTATTTTGTGGAAAGCAAATTGTCAATCTCAATGCATTAAAATTATTTTGTGCATTTTAAATCACTAGAAATCCCATACTAGTTAGTATTATTAATCAATCATCCACTATTATTTTTCTTAAAGTCCTTGCCAATTATTGTATCGGACAGCATGAACGAATAAACTGATAGCTTCCCTATTCTCTCTGACAATGAACTTTTTGAAGATATAGCGGCACATTATTTATCTGTTGAATTCCTTTTTTTTGTGCACGATCTGTTGAGTTCCTAAAAGCTATTGCATTCGTTTTATTAAAACTAATTTATCATTTTAAATTATTCATGTGGAAAACAAGTTGTGTACTTAATATATTCATACCAAAAAAATGTTGTAAGGGTTCAGGACTATGGTTTTGTGTTAAAAAAAACAAGCGTTTCATGTGGTTATACAAACATACTCTTGCCGTCTTACCACTATGAAAATTTTGCATAGCCATATGAAATTCAATTTACTAACAACAGAAAACCTAAATTATATATCATATATGCACAAAATTAATCTAAAGCTCGGTAAACAAAAACTTGCTTTGAAAAGATCCTAAATATTGAACAAAGAAATGTGTGGGCCGCTATAGATATTGAGATTTGTAAACAAAGAAAGAAAAAATAGTGTAAATTGTAATTCATAAATATGCGTGATTTTTTTGCTTGTATGCTTTTTTTTGAGATTTTTTTTTTGCTTGTATGCTTCCTCATCGGTTTACGATGAATGAATCACTCTCTGTAAATTTCAAGACATAGATAATAAATAATTAATATCGTATAATTTATATTATACTACATAAATACAAGCTCGCTGGATCACTAAATTATTAAGTGATTTTAGTTTACACATACTAATTTGTTAGGCCCTCAGTTTTTTGCATAAAATAGTTACTATTGACCATTAATATTCATTGTAAAACATTTCCGGAACTTTTTCAAATTACAAATAATTTGAACAGTAAATTTTTTGCAACAGGTAAACAACAAAACCATGTACTCACCGTGTTCAATTATTATTATTATTTTTTGTAATATGTCCCTTTTTATTAATAAAAGAGAATACTATATATACACATGTATGGTGCACAAAAAATTCACATGTATACTATATGTATACACAGTATTCTCTTTTAGTCACTAAAGAGGAACATATTATAAAACAATCGAACATGGAGAGAAGTCGGTAACTATACATGTTTTTGTGAAATAAGTTAATGGGTAATGGAGTGTATGTATAACCTATGGTTTCGGTAATTTCCATAATTGGAAATTGTGCATCTTCATCCAACATCCACACTTTGCATCCACGAAGACTTTCCCATAACTATTTTGTGAGGTATATTAATTTCCTTGTAAAATATGCAAGTGTAAACCACGCAGTAGTAGTGGTAGACTAGTGCTCTTGAGGGAACAACAGCCCCAATACAGATCCGGCTTCGAAACTTCGTGTGGCTATCTAGACTAACGTTAAATCGCAAGAATATGTGAAGTGCCGTGGATTTTGTGAGACTAGTCAGTTGACCTCAGTTTCCGGATCCCCACCGTTATAAAAAAAAATGTAAATGTAATATTAATCAAACCCCAATGTTCAGGCTGAGTTTCTATACACTAACTCAAATCATATATTTAAACGTTGGTACATGCCACTATAATGGGCTATAAATACGAGGCCCGACAATCTTTTTACATGTGAGGTTTAACTACATAAACTCGCACCGTAGGCGCGTGACTGCCAAACCCACCACATAACCGCTGCAAAGAAAAAAATACTACACCCGCATTTATCCGCTGAAATTTAAGAAAATTATTTTTTTTAAAATCTTTTTGTAAATTGACGGTTATCTGCATTTTAAATTTGCCCAATCCGTACATGCATCCTCGTAAAACAAATTCAATCCACATATCTATACCTACAATTCCAAATTTCAAATAAATTGATTCACACAAATTCTATAGAAGTGGATGATAACATGAACCAAACCAAACCGAAAACCCAAATAGTGTTAAACCGAACCGCCAAATTGAATGGCAATATTGTTTACTAGTTTTGGAATTTGGCGAGTAAGAAAGAGGCGCTTGTGAAAGAAACCGATAATGCTACGGTTATGTGAAATGGCAATGCTACTTCAGTCTTTGTTAAACCTTGAACAGGGTTTCGTTTTCATTAGGTTACTAGTGGTTCAACTACAATGGCTCCTGCTTTGAGTAGAACAAGCCTATACACCACCTCTCCTTTGACCTCCCTTCCATGGGTCCGGTGAGAAGTTCGAGTACCAAGCTGAGGTTTGTTCGTTTTCCTCCTAAAGTTTCGATTTTTAAATCGTGGGCACTTGTCAATTTGCTGAAAGTTTGAGACTTTATGATTTGTCAGGTGAGCAGATTGTTGGATTTGATTGTTCATAGCTTATACAGTCACAAGGAGGTCTTCCTCAGGGAGCTTGTTAGGTTAGTCCATTTTTCTTTCTTTTATTTGTTTTACAATTGATTTAAATGTGTGATTGTATATATGTTTACAGTAACGCAAGTGATGCGTTGGATAAGCTGAGGTTCTTGAGTGTGACAGAGCCTGCTTTGTTTGGAGATGGTGGTGACCTTGAGATTAGGATCAAGCCTGATCCTGATAACGGAACCATCACCATTACGTATGAGAGACTTCTTATATTTTTTTTTTAATCAACAGTTAGATAAGAAATAATTACTTTAAAGAGATTGTTGTTAATTTGGGCAGTGACACTGGAATTGGAATGACAAAGGAAGAACTTATAGACTGCCTTGGTACCATTGCTCAGATTGGCACTTCCAAATTCTTGAAGGCTCTCAAGGTTTTTTTTTAGTGGCTAGCAGTGTTCTAGAAATCGGTCTAGGCAGCGACTAGGCAAATCGGGTTTAAAACGAAATGATTGGTTAGATTTTTTTTTATTAAATCGGTCTAGACATAGAAAAAATTCGGTCTATTTACCCGCTTAAACAATAATCCTCTATAAGACGCATAACTTTGAACATTGGTTGCCAGCAAATCAATCTTGACGTCAAATTTTGAGTCATTGATTTAATATCTCTCTCTGTCTATTCAGGAAAACAAGGACCTTGGTGCTGACAATGGTTTGATAGGACAGTTTGGTGTTGGGTTTTACTCTGCTTTCTTAGTTGCTGAAAAGGTAAAGACTATTCCAGCTTCTGCTACTATAGTGTTATCTAGTGAAGAGGGAGTGGACTTATACTTGTCTCTGTTTTCAGGTTGTTGTGTCAACGAAAAGCCCCAAATCTGACAAACAGTATGTTTGGGAATCGGTAGCTGACAGTAGCTCATATGTGATCAGAGAAGAAACAGACCCTGAGAACTTCCTACGCCGTGGAACGCAGATAACTCTGTATCTAAGGGTACACTTCTCTATTCAACCGTTCTTTCATGCGTTGAATATTTTGATATCTCTTGACTACAGGAGGATGATAAATACAAATTTTTGGAGTCTACAAGAATCAAGAACCTTGTGAAGAACTACTCTCAGTTCGTTGGGTTCCCGATCTATACATGGCAGGAGAAATCAAGGACAATAGAGGTGAGGACAATAACACTTTTTTGCCTTATTGTAATTAAAGAAGAGTGAAACTAACATTGTTTGAGATTTTTCCAACATTCTTGGTTAGGTTGAAGAGGAAGAACCATCTAAGGAAGAAGAAGAAGAGAAAGAGGTAGAATCTTGTGCTTTTTCAGTTGTTACTGATTCCTGTTGACTGACATGACCTTGTTACTTGTTTGATTCCAGGGTGAGCCCAAAAAGACAAAGAAGACTACTAAAACCGAGAAGTACTGGGATTGGGAGCTAGCCAATGAAACAAAACCTTTATGGGTGAGCCGTGAAGCTTGTTAACGTCCTTAATGATGTTTGACATGCTCACTTGTTTATGGTTTTGTCTTTAAATAGATGCGCAACTCAAAGGAAGTGTCAAAGGAGGAGTACAATGAGTTTTACAAGAAGGCTTTTAATGAGTTCTTGGATCCACTTGCTCACACTCACTTCACAACAGAGGGAGAGGTTGAGTTTAGGAGCTGTGACAACCCATCCTCTCACTAGGAATCTAGGTTCACAGCGCTGCAGCGCACCGACCCCAACCCCTCCATTATGAGTCCTCTCACTCCATAATTAGGTTGTTGGTGAGACTCGAACCCAGGTCCTCACCTTTTAACAACACTCCTCCAGGATGAGTTGTCACCAATTGAGCTGCAGATCAATTGGTGACAACTCACCCTGGAGGAGTGTTGTTAAAGGGTGAGGACCTGGGTTCGAGTCTCACCAACAACCTAATTATGGAGTTAGAGAGGACTCATAATGGAGGGGTTGGGGTCGGTGCGCTGCAGCGCTGTGAACCTAGATTCCTAGTGAGAGGATGGGTTGTCACATAAAAAGTCGACTTTTTTGTGACAACCCGCCCCGTGGGACTACCCGCCCATGGGCCCCAGGCTCACAGCGCTGCAGCGCACCGACCCCAACCCCTCCATTATGAGTTTTCTCTAACTCCATAATTAGGTTGTTGGTGAGCCTCGAACCCAGGTCCTCACCCTTTAACAACACTCCTCCAAATTATAACATCCCGAGTTGTGATATGTGAAAAGGCTTAAGAGAATTGATTTGGCTACCTATGTCACCAAAGTTGACTTACCTTTTCCGGAACACATCCTGAAAGAACTCCAGAGTTAAGCGTGCTTGAGCTGGAGTAGTGGAAGGATGGGTGACCTATCGGGAAGTGATTCGCGATAGTGTGCGAGTGAGGCCAAAGCATGGGAAAAGGTCGGGTGGTGATTGCAGGGTCAGTAAACAATGATTTCGAGCCTTTGGAAAATTAACGGACCGACCGTCAGACGGGATGGGGCCCACGGGCCGAGAGAGCGGGCGTGGGTGGCCCATTAGCCGTGGGCGGGTCGGGGCGTTACAAGTGGTATCAGAGCTGGTTAGCCATCTCAGTTCTGACCTGAGAGGCGTCTTGAGACCTGTCGTGGGGCGCAACGAGGACGTTGCGTTCTTTGAGAGGGGGTGAATTGTAACATCCCGAGTTGTGATATGTGAAAAGGCTTAAGAGAATTGATTTGGCTACCTATGTCACCAAAGTTGACTTACCTTTTCCGGAACACATCCTGAAAGAACTCCAGAGTTAAGCGTGCTTGAGCTGGAGTAGTGGAAGGATGGGTGACCTATCGGGAAGTGATTCGCAATAGTGTGCGAGTGAGGCCAAAGCATGAGAAAAGGTCGGGTGGTGATTGCAGGGTCAGTAAACAATGATTTCGAGCCTTTGGAAAATTAACGGATCGACCGTCAGACGGGATGGGGCCCACGGGCCGAGAGAGCGGGCGTGGGTGGCCCATTAGCCGTGGGCGGGTCGGGGCGTTACAGGAGCATTCTGTACAGCCCTGGGATGGGTCCTCTTAACAACGAGGACGTTACAAACCCGAAAACAAAGAACATTCGTCTCCACGTCTAGCGTGTGTTTATCTCTGATGACTTTGATGGAGAGCTGGTGAGCCTTGTAAAACATAGAACCAATGTTTAGCTCCTCTGGTTCCATTTTTCTTTTCACATGTTTCACTATGTGTTTTGTAGTTCCCAAGATACTTAAGCTTTGTGAAGGGTATTGTGGACTCAAACGATCTCCCTCTTAACGTCTCACGTGAAATCCTCCAAGAAAGCAGAATCGTAAGTGCTGCCACAGCTAGTGTGTGATACAAGAATATCACACCTTTATAAATAATACACACCTTGTTATAACATTCAGGTGAGAATCATGAGAAAGAGACTCATTAGGAAGACTTTCGACATGATTCAAGAAATCTCAGAAAGTGAAAACAAAGAGGTTAGTGTCCTCTCTTTACTCCATTTTTATTCTCTTAAATCCCACTCGAAGTCTCAGGATCTATATTCAAAAAATCGCTAGGCAGCAAATTGCTGCCAGCAATTAGGTTCTTTGTATAGGACTAGATTCTTTAAAGAATTATTTGTTATATATTGTATATTTATATTATTTTTTAGGTTTAAGTATAAAATTTATTTTGATGATTTATAAAAATTAGGTATACAAAAAAAATGAAATCAGACAAACTTGTGCACTTACACTAATATTGTTGCTTGATTTAACAGATTCAAATTAGATCAATTTGGATTGATTTTAACTGATTTAGAACGGTTTAAACTGATCTGAGTCGTTTAAATCTGGCTTTAAGAAAACCGTTTTGGCTACGACTGATTTGCCACCTAGGCGGGATATTCATTTTCTTTGGTACAAGTGATTACAGGATTACAAGAAGTTCTGGGAGAACTTTGGTAGATTCATTAAACTGGGTTGTATTGAAGACACTGGTAACCACAAGCGTATCACACCGTAGCTTAGATTCTACAGTTCCAAGAACGAGGAGGAGTTGACAAGCTTGGATGAATACATCGAGAACATGGGAGAGAACCAAAAGGCTATCTACTACCTTGCTACCGACAGTCTGAAAAGTGCCAAGTCTGCTCCTTTCTTGGAGAAACTAATTCAAAAAGATATTGAGGTAATATGATTCAAAACTAGTTTTTCAACTTACAAACTTCCTGATTCTGATATGATTTGTCTTTGCCATTGGTTTTCATTGATGATAGGTTCTGTACTTGGTTGAACCAATCGATGAAGTTGCTATTCAGAACTTACAAACCTACAAAGAAAAGAAGTTTGTTGATATCAGCAAAGAAGATTTGGAGCTTGGTAAGTGTTGTTAGAGCAATTCATGTGCAGTTAGTGTGAGACTTTGTTTCTCTAATGGCGCTAATTTGGACAGGTGATGAAGATGAAGTAAAGGAAAGGGAAGCTAAACAAGAGTTCAATCTTCTGTGTGATTGGATGAAGCAGCAGCTTGGTGACAAAGTTGCCAAAGTCCAAGTCTCGAATCGTTTGAGCTCGTCTCCTTGTGTGCTCGTCTCAGGCAAATTTGGTTAGTCTGCTAATATGGAAAGGTTAATGAAGGCACAAGCACTTGGAGACACATCAAGCTTGGAGTTCATGAGAGGTAGGAGAATACTAGAGATCAATCCAGATCATCCCATCATCAAAGACTTGAATGTAAGTGTTTCATAAACACTCCTGTCACAGAAATCTCAAATAAAAAGCCTAATAGTGAGTTTTTGAATATTTTTTGAAGGCTGCTTGTAAGAATGCACCTGAGAGCAGTGAAGCAACAAGAGTGGTTGATCTCTTATATGACACTGCTATAATCTCAAGTGGATTCACTGTAAGTAGAATCTAACAACTTTCTTGTTTTCTATTGGTTTTCCTCACTTTTGATGTGTTTGTGGGACAGCCTGATAGCCCGGCTGAGCTGGGGAACAAGATTTATGAGATGATGGCTATGGCTGTTGGAGGAAGATGGGGCCGTGTTGAAGGTGAAGAAAGCTCGAGTGTGGGTGAAGGAGATGAGAAAGATGGAGAAGCAGAAGTAGTTGAACCATCTGAAGTTAGGGCAGAGAGTGATCCATGGCAAGATTGATTCAAAACTTTTGTCATGTGAATTTTTGACACCAGAATGTTTCTTTTTACTAGGATTGGGTACGAGTATCATGGGCCTAGTGAAAACCCGTTATTGGATTACGTGATGGAGAATTAATCCGATATTTGTAGGTTTTTTTAAATTCGGATCTTTTTCAAAATATTTCCCTAATAATATTTAAAATATTATAATTATTTTCTGAAATTTGATGCAAAACATTCCTCTCAGTTTATATTTTTTACGTGATAATTTCATGCTGTTTTTAGAGCTTTTTTGTATGAATATGATACATTTTGATTAGCAACTTATAGTTTTTGGCCTAAACCAATCTAGTGAAACGTTACGAGACCCTTCCAAAACCAAAATCAAAACCCACTACAATTGGTTAGTAATCAATGAAATTTAAGAGATAATATCGAATCCAGATTTTTTTTTTTTGAAAAAGAAAATCAGTGATTTTGGACAAAGATAAGAGTTTTACACATACCATATATTCAAGCCAAACTCTGTTTGGTCTTGAGAATCGAGATACGGAATATCACTCGTTAGAAACAAATCAATATTATAAAGGTATCTTTTACCAGCCGTTTATTTTCTTTTTAATGTTGGTCAACGATATATCTGTTAACCAATATACTATCCGCCTCGTTACTTTCTATAAATCATATAATTTTGCACCCTCTTGAGCTATCAACACCATCACCAAAACAATGGCGTCTAAAGCGTATTCTATCTTGTTCATTTCACTAATTCTTACATGTAAGTCTATTTTCATCTCTTAATCATCGATTTACATACTAAACCTAATTAGTCAATTTGGTTTATTGATTGTTGATATTAGGTATGAGATCAGTGCGCATACCCAAGGCCGAAGCGACGTACGTAAAGTACCATAGCTGCCATACTGTAAAAGATTGCATTAAAGATATAGATTGTTTGATTGCACCGGTTCAATGTTTAGAGTCACGGTGTACGTGTATTCTTATCTCACCACTCTCAAGCAGAAAAAACCTTAACCTTAAACCAGCGGAGACGCCATTAAGGTGCAAGACAGCAAGTGATTGTGAAGATAAGCTCATTTGCGTTTTTGGAAAATCTGTCTGCGAAAATTCACAATGTCAGTGTTTAGATGGTTAGAAATTTTAGAAAATTGAAGTGCTGTGTTTTTTTTTTGTCTACTGGTATGAATAAAAGTATTTTATCCAAATGGTATGAACAAGATGGATAGAAAATATATATAGACGTGTGATACAAAAAGTACCCGTTTGAAGTAAGAAAAATAAAAATAAATAAAAATATATTTTAAAAATTATCAAAATATGTATTTCAAAATTGGCTTATCCAAGATATTTAAAGTTAATAATAATATTAGCTATCCAAATTTCTGGAACCTGTTTTATTATCCCAATTTCATTTTTTAACTAAAATAGTATTTCTCTATATTTTCTCTTTCTAAAATATTATAAAATCATACAGAGGAATAAAGCTTAGCACTATAATAGTTTATTTTATTTATTTATCAAAAGTATTTCAATATTTAGATTACTTATATTTCAACTGGAGCTTTAAAGTCTGGTGGTAAATGGTTCACGACTGTGAGTTCCGCCACGTGGAAACGAATCTCAGCCACTGAAATATTCACATGTGGTTTTGTAGCTCTCTGGGACTGAAGACCATTCTAGTGCAACCCATGTCCCTCGTGTAACTCTGGTCACCGTGTGGTCCGTAGTTGTCTCGGTCTCTAGTCTAGACTCACCTCGGGTGAGGGCCAGGACACCTGATATTATTCACAGCGTCCCAAATAAACATGCCAAATTATAATTTAGAACTGCGGTATGAACCAATTATTTTGTGAACTAATAATTAGGCCATCTATCCATCTATACATATAAAGTTTGATCCTGAAAAATTCACCACTTTCTTCTCTATATCATTTCTTGAAAGAACTTCTCCATATCATTTTAAGGATTTCTACATGTCTTTTCTGATCGTGGGCGATTGAAGATTACGAAAAGTTCTAGGCTTTCATGCACCTTATAAGAAACGCATTGACATCTGCTTGAATATGAAACTAATGTTGCTACTGAGCTGCTTGAAAATAATCTAGTGGCTATTTACCGGAGATTCCATTCCCACTCGAAAATCTGTTTTCGATCTGATCAAAGGATATCTCGGGAATCTGATTCCAATACGTGGCTGAGATTATCATTACTGGAGTTTATGACAGTACCAGACCACCAAGGTGAATCTACCAGCACCACCGTTAAAATCCGACCCCCATCGCCGCCGGAGAATCCAAATGCCATTTCTATTCTCTTTCAAAAGCGCAGGAAGAAAAAGAGAGATTAGTACTTTGAATGAATGGCTTTACAACCGTCCGATCAGATAACTATATTACATTTTTACCCTTTAAGAAACAAATCCCACGATGTTGAAACTCTTAGTCAGACTTGTATCTGTATTGTTTCGACGGCAGATGTTTTTTTCTTTGAACAACCGGCAAATGTTTTTTTACTCTCTTTCCATTGTTTACTTAATGCTTGCTCAATGCTTTGACATGTCATTTACGAAACACGACTTACCTGTCATTAAGACACGTGTCTTTTGATCGTGGTTCTGTGTCGTTGGATTTGTGACCAGTGTCTCTCTTTTTTTGGCTATAAACTCTTTTTGTTAAGTTGAGTTTAGTTTCAATCCAATTTTTTTGAATACTTTGGGTTTGGGTTTCAAACTTTCAATTCAAAGTAGCACCAGATTCTCACATGCAAGTGCGATGTTTCCGCTCTTACCCTTGTTTTACATCTTCCAATTAAAAAAATGCAAACCAATTACATTTACATAAAAGTCTCCTTAATGATTTTTGGTATGGACAACTAAAACAAAAAAGATATACAATTAGTTTATATTACTTTCAATTTCAAATGAGAATACATAAAATATTTTTAAATATTTTTAAAAATTTAAACATATTTTAAATTGTTTAACTTTTTGCCACTAACCAAGTAAAACAATCACTCACATTTATAGATACTTGAATTTACGTGTGGTGTTGAGACCAATACCGGTCCCGAGGGAAAGCATTAGAAGCTCAGGCTTCCGGCCTTGTTAAGTTAAGTATTTAACATGCCATTGATTCCCAAAAGTTTCAAGTAGTTTTTTCTGTGATAACCAGGTTAGGTGTTTGATTCCTCCACCGGTACTGGTTGAGACCATAAGTTCGAAACAAAATTTAAGATATAAGAACTTATATCATACGTATAACAAGGTCAAAATTTTACTGTTAACAAATATTTCCTTGTTACACAAAAAATGTCACTTTACAATTCCAATGCAAATTATACTTAATATCAGTTAAAAGTTAATTGCAAACTACATTGGTTTTATAAATAATTATATTTACCTCAAATACTATTAGTCAGAAAGATGTAATTAATAACAACTTACATATACTTCCGTTACTTTCTTAGCTAAAGTGTCAAAGTGACGGATGCAGTAAGAAATACTCCGCGTGAAGTACAGACAGATCACTAGCTTAAAGGATTTTGCAGACTCTTCAAGGATTTCCTGCTTACGAATGGCTGCTGACGATTCCAACCCTTGCAGCATATATGATAATTTCTCGAGAACCTTATTGATCGATGCAAGCATTACTTTATGTTTTTTTTTTTAACATAGCATTACTTTACGTTAGGAACATATTTTCTAGAAGAACAGGTACACACGATGTTGATTTTGCTACTGTTGTTATTCCAACTAGGGCCGGCGTCCGCGCTGCGCGCGGATTACATGTTTAATAAAAATCAGGTGAATTAAAATTGTGTGTTTTTTGGTTTCTGAAAGGATAAGTTAAGTTTTGTTTTTTTATACAGGGGAGAAGTTCGAAACGGTGATCATTTTTTTTAAAAAACAACTGTAAGTATGAATAATAAATAGTTTTGAGGAATTCGATATTTGAATGAGAAAATAATCTTTGTGTGTGACAATTTAATTGATGTAGGAAGTGGTAACGTAAATGTTTTAAAAGTTGACTGGTGGTGTTTGCTATGAGGCTTAGGATAGCAGTTTATTCCTCTTTTGGAAGCGTTGAATGATATCAATTTCGTTGTTAAAGTAGAAGCGCGTTCCAGGTGTTGCTGTGAGTGATAGTTTTTCTGAAAAAGGCAAATATTTGTTAGCATTTAGTTTTTTGTAAAGTTTATGTTTAGTTTATTACCTTCATGTATCCGTGGAATGATACTTGTGATGATTACGACTTGTTTTTTCCTTGTTGATATGCGATTTAACTCTCTGAAATTAGATGCCTCCTTGTCCCATAAAGTTAGACGTACCAATTTCGATCTACAAATAATTATTGTATTAGATTTTGTTTAGTTGTAAACCAATTATTACTTAATAAAAAGTTTGTACCTGTCTAAACGTAATCCAATGATGATTTTTGAATCTGTGTAGTGGTTATATAAATCACTTCCTTGGATGAGGCAAATGCGGCCAACAACATCTGTAGGAATAATTTGGTTGTTTGGAAAAAAATTAGGATTTATTTTTGTGTGAGAGAGTTTTTGTTTTTTTTTTACCTGGTAGGAAGTTGGTTTCACTTGCTAAGCTGATCAACTGGGTGTAGCGTTGTGGCCGGAATATGTATGAAGGAATCGGTGCAATGTTTTCTTGAATCAGTGTAATAGTTGTTGTTTCTTTGATATTGATTATGTATGGTTGATCGGTAAGCCTGTAACGTTGGTTATTGGGGAGGAGATTAAAATATCTAATGTGATAAATTTTTCCTTCTTCGAAGCGTTGGTACATTGTGTCAGACGTAGAAATAGGTACCTTCCCCTCCATTTTTTGTTCCTGTTTAGTGGTTAGAAGCAATCATTTGAAATATAGTTGGAATAATTAAAAATATGAATTTTAGACAAACCTGGATGTCAAGACATATGAAAGTTGTCCCTAGGAAAGCATCTTTATTTTTGTGATTTGTGATGGGCCAGACCCTAAGGATCCTAACGATTATTGGATGAGGTTCGAGGGTGTTGTCCTAATTGCTTTGATCTTGTGGTGCATGTGCTACATAGATAAGAATGAGAATTAGTATTTTTTTGGCAATTTTGTTTAAATTTTTTTTTTGAAGTGAACATAGTTAGGGTGTGTTTTTTTTTTAAGTATTGTCATGGTTTTTTTTAAAGTTTAAGTAGGCTGGGCCATAATTATAGGTGGTAGTAGTAAATTTGTTGGGTGGGTTTGATAGTAGAATTTAGTTTTTTATAGAAATTTACAGGGACTGTGTGTGAAATGAGGGGGTTTTGTTATCTTGGGCGTACTATTTTAAGATCAAAGGGAACTTAGGCGGTTTGCACATTGTTATAGAAAACAGTTGAAATAAAAAATTGTCTGAAATAATAGAAAATGCAAAAGAAAATAGTTTGAAAGTTGAAATAAGTAATGGGATGGGCTGGAAAATTTTTTAATCTGGCCCAACAGCAAAGAGACGGAGACAGCAATTTCGTGAGCGAAACCGGTTAACGGGCTGGGCTGCAATTACGATTTGTTGGTCTGGGTTACCAGTGACGTGGCAGAATGAATGGCTGAGAATATTTTGCCTATGTGGCATCCTTTATAACATCCAAAATTAGTAGCTTTTATATAGTGGGATGTTAGAATACTGGAAATAACAAATGTCATGTAAAAGTCAAAATAGACCATGTTATGTGAAACAAAAAAAAATGGCAGAAGTGCTTACTCCTAAGTGGGTTAGTTTCTTTGTCCATTAAATCTGATTTGTTAGTCTCAGCATCATTTGAATCATTATTTTTTTACAGAAATTGCATTTTTTCTTCTTCTAAAAACCAATGAATTCAGTAAATAAACATACAAAAATAAGAAGTAATCCATAGTTAGTGAATATAATTCCAGCGGTCGTTCTAAAGATTTATATCCCAAACACTATTATAAGATTTTTTTTGTAATTTCTAACAAAAATAACAAAACAAAATATACTTACACTTACAAATGCTCATACAAATAATAGTTGTTTTACATTATTTTTTTAATTTGTAATCTCGGGGCCCGTAGAATGGGTAATCCCTAGTGTAAAAGAAAACTACTTGTTCTAGACGGGCGACCCTTGTTTATATTTCTAGAATAACTTTTTTTTTTGGTAAACGGCACGAGACCTGAGTCTCCTACACTTTATTTCAAAATAAATCAACAACTACAGGTAAACCCGCCGAGTTCTAGACATCCCATTACAATCCTCCAACAAAACAGGAGCAACATGCTCTGGAGCCGACTCAAAATAGTGTAAACCAAACGGTAAAGAAAACGCATAGTTAGCTAATTCATCTGCTAGACGATTAGCCTCCCTATACACGTGAGAAAATTTGACTAACCAGTCTCTTGAAACAAAGCCATAGCACAAACGTACTAGGAAGGACAAAGGGTGTGCATCATGAATCCCTGTCTGAAGAAAGCCCACCACACTTTCAGAATCTACTTCAACCTCCAGCTGCCGAATACCACGGTCCCATGCTATGCACATGCCATAGTACACACCCCACAATTCTGCTAACGGAGCAGAGCAAATACCAATATTAACCGCAAAGCCCCCTTCCCACGTCCCGTACTCGCCCCGCACAACCCCTCCCGCAGTAGCCAGACCAGGATTACCTCGAGCTGCTCCATCCGTATTTAGTTTATACCAGCCACTCTCAGGACACTTCCATGCTATCTGCTTCTCTACCCGACCCCCAGCAACTGATCTCTTACTTAGGATCTTGTTCGCGTCCATCACTTCTCGGGCTTTATCTCTAACATACTGCACTCTATCTCGACATTTCCCTATATCACCGAAAACATACCCACATCTCCATTTCCAACACCACCACACCGTAACTGCAAAGATTGTTGGCCACTGGCTCCCATTACCTGACCTATCACTCGCGAGATTGTCATAGAGCCACTCTAGAAGAGGTAGGCTGAAGAAGCGATGCTGTCTACTCGGCATAACACTTTTCGTCCATAATCCTGCTGCTGCCGGGCAATCTCGAAGCACATGGAGGATAGTTTCATCTCCATTTTACACAAGCTGCACACTCCATTATCACTCAAGTGTCTACGCTTCCTCTCCATATTTGTCATGATAACCTGATGAGACACCAACCATAGGAAGACACGGACTCGTTCAGGAGCCACTAGGCGCCACACGCGATTATACAGAGCTTCCATATTCGGTCTTGGTACTCTATCTCTAGTCAAAAAGGCATATGCAGACTTAACCGAGAATAGACCATCCTTACTCTCCCCCACGACATTCTATCACGGGCCCCAGTAACATCATCAATAACCATTGCAGCCAATCTTAACCGGTCATGTATTGATGTATATGGTTCGATAACTTGAGTTACCCAGCCAGTTCCACTCTGTCATAAATCCCGAGCCCTTGCCTCTAGTATCAGCTCCGGTATGTGCACCATACTCAAGTTCTGCAGAGGTTCGTCTAACAACCATTTGTCTTTCCAAAACCGGACCCTGCGCCCATTCCCTAAGATCCAACGCGTCCCCGGAACAATCACATCTCTGATACCCACCGCTATGCTTCTCCAAGTCGGTGACCAAGTCCCCTGACCTATCAGCCATGTTGGATCATATAACTCACCTACTTTAAATTTTTTCCTCAGGATCTTGACCCACAAAGCATCCTCCGTAGTCAACAATCTCCATCCAAGTTTTGCTAGTAAAGCAATATTCATCTCCTTTGCCAACCTAATGCCAAGTCCCCCTTCTCTTTTAGGCTTACAAATTGCGTCCCAAGACACCAAGTGTTGCTTTCTGTTCCCTTCACTACTTCCCCATATAAAGCCTCTAGCGATCTTATCCAGTTGGTTTAAAGTTGATATCGGCAGTGATATAGTGCTCATCGTATGAACCGAAATAGATGTGAGAACAGATTTGGTGAGCGTTATCCTTCCTGCCAAACTCAAAAATCTACTCTTCCATCCAGCGAGCTTAGATGAAATCTTCTCAATCACTTCCCCAAACGTCTCCTTATTAATTCTTTTCTGGAGAACTGGCATACCAAGGTACTTACCCAATTCCTTCGTTCCTTTAATACCACTTTCATTGCTTATCGAATTGGCTAGATCCCGGTGAATATTCTCAGAGAAAAAGATTACAGATTTTTCCAGATTAACTTTCTGCCCCGAAGCCCCACAAAACCTCTCTAGGACCTTGCGTATTACTCGAATCTGCGCTATCGAAGCCTCTGCAAATAGGATCAGATCATCTGCGAAACAAACATGAGATAAAGATGGTCCACCCCTAGATAATCTGATCGGCTTCCACTCCTTATTAGCTACTGCGAACTCAATCTGATGGCACAGTCTCTCCATGCATAACACAAATAGGTATGGGGATAGGGGATCACCTTGTCGGAGTCCACGCTGAGGCGTAAATGATTCTGTCCTTTCTCCATTCCACAACAGGCTCATTCCAGGATTCGTAACACATTCCATGATCCATTTAATCCAAATCTGAGGTAGGTGTGCTGCATTGAGTGTATCTTCCAAGAAATCCCACCTGATTCTGTCATAAGCCTTCTCAAGATCCAGTTTAAGAAGCATCCAGCCTCTTCGCCCTTTCTTCCTCCTCATTGAGTGAACTGCTTCCTGGATGATAACAATATTATCCTGACTCAGACGACCAGGAATAAAGCTTGCTTGTGCAGGTCCTATAAGTTTAGGCATCAGATGCTTCAGTCTCAGCACCATCATCTTTGTTATGATCTTGAAAAGAACATTACATAAGCTTATAGGCCGGAACTGCATAATTTTTTCTGGCTTGAGGACCTTCGGTATAAGAACCAGCATGGCATCATTCATGCCCTCTGCGAGAATTCCCGTTTCAAAAAACTTCAGCCCAAATCTAGTCACAGACTCACCCACCACGTCCCAGGATTCTTGGTAAAAGATAGGTTGGTAGCCATCCGGACCTGAGGCCTTGTATTTACCCATCGATCTCACAGACCTCTCCACATCTACTCCCGAGAACTGTTTATTCAAACTCACCAACTCCTCCCGTGTAAAATCAGTGAAGCCTTGCTGAGGGAGCTTCTCTGTAACAAGATTGAGGTCCTCAGTCGAATACAGTCTCTTATAATATTTTGTAGCTAGCTTTTCCAGTTCCTCGGACTGATCCACCCAGCGGCCATCCTCATCCTTTAGCATCTCTATCTTATTTCTCTTCCGCCGTACTACTGTAGTTGTGTGATAGTACTTTGTGTTCCTGTCGCCCAGGACTATCCATTTTTCACGCGATTTTTGATACCACAAAACCTCCTCCTGCTCGAGGACCACATCAAACTCTTTCTGCAGTACCGCTTCCTTCAAGAGTAAATCATCACATGGGTTTCTCTCCAACTGCTCCTGAATCTCTTTAATATCTCCTAAAAGCTTTTCTTTTCGTTGAATAACATCTCCAAATATCTCCTTATTCCATTTTTTAAGTTTGGATTTTAGAGATACCAATGCCTCCGGAGTACTCAGTTCACCATTCCAAGATGTCGAGAGTAGCTCTTTAAAGCCTTCATGCTTGAGCCACGCGGCTTCAAACCTAAACGGTCGCCTCTTTGGGTTCCCCCTCTGCTCAGGTTCTAGTTGCAGGTAGAGTGGTGCGTGGTCTGATGCCAGGAACGGGAGATGTGAAACCGCTGCCTCCTGCCACCTTACTCGCGCATGGGCGTTACATAAGACCCTATCCAAACGCTTCGCCACAAAGTTCTGCGTCTCCTTTCCTCTTTTCCATGTGAATTTATTCCCCTTAAATCCCATGTCCACCAATGCAAGCTCATTAATCCATTCCCCAAATGCCAGAGAATCTGGTGAAAGCCTACCATTACCTCCAGTTCTTTCATCCAATCTCAAGATAGTGTTAAAGTCTCCACCAACCAACACCGGTTCATCAATATTCTCCAATACTCTTTTAAGCTGCCCCCAAAGCCCACTACGACGACTTACTGTAGGAGCAGCATAAACAGCGAGGAGATGAATGCTCTCCGTCCCAATCACCACCCTAGCGTGAACAAACTGATCCGACGATTCCAATACCGTAAGAGCTCCCGCCTGATCTCTCCACAATAGCCAAATTCCACCACTTTGACCAGTGGCATCAACCCGAAAAGAATTATCAAATCCCAAATTCTGACATATCTTTCTCGCTTTTTCTCCACCCGCATGAGTTTCGAATAGCGCCAGGACGTCAGTATTAAACTTCTTCAAAATGTACCGAATCGAGCGTCTGAAATTGGGTTTATTTGCCCCCCGGCAATTCCAGAATAAGCAATTCATCATCATCAATATGTCAAGGTATATACGAATTACCGGAGCCCCCTGTTATGCAAGAGAAAAGATCCCTCCATCTCCCTGCAGGTTCGTCTGTGTATCAGCCATTTTTTGTTCCGCCACGCTGATAGTACTCTCCATGGGATTATCCACCTCTTCATCACGCAGTAGCAGAGTTTTAGATCTAGTCTGACCGTTCTCCACGCTATTTTTGAACACACCCCCAGCTCTCCCTGTCGTAGTATTTTCCACTCTCAGTCTCTTTCCAGATTCTGATAGGCTAATTTCTCCCTTTGTCGGCCCAAACACCAGCCCTCGAACAGGCCTATTGTTCACTTTCTTGGGCTTTCCTCTACTACCCTCAATCAATTTTCTGTTAGCGGCCCACTTCTCCTTATGCGCTCCTTGTGAACTAGTTGAAGTACTAGCTTTCCCGCTAAAGATCAAACCTTCTTTCACTTGCGAGAAACCTTTACCTTTCCTGTTCTGAATATTCATGTCCTGATTCTCCTTATTCCCTTCACCAGTAACCATATCCTCCTTTGCTCCATCCACATTCATAGTCATCTCAAGGCTGCTATACTTGTTCGACAGTGCAATATTCGCGGTCTCCTTGATATTAGAGGTCTCATGAAGGCTCTGCTTAGTTACCTCACCTGGTTCTCGTATCACAATACCCACCTGCCTCGACACTTGCGTTCCTCTTCTCACTCCCTTTACTTGAGTAAACCCATCCTCCTGCGGAGGGATTTGTTTAGGTACCGATGTAGGGAGTACTGACGTCTCCGTCTGTAATGCCATATTAGCCACTCTCTCCGCAATAGTTTTTGGACACCCATGGACTAGATGTCCGTATATTCCACATTTAGAACATATTTCAGATAGCCCTTCATACGCTACAAAGTATCTCTCACCATTAATCAGCACTGTCCCTTTCAATAGCTTTGCTAAGTTGACTTCGACACAAATTCTTGCAAATCTTGCTCTCTCAAAGTTCAGCGTGGTTATGTCTACCCGAACTGGCTTCCCCAAACCCTTAGCAATCCCCATCAGGATCGACCGGTGATAGAAGTTCACTGGGATATTTGTTAGTCTAACCCAGACCGGCGTTGTAGCAATGTCATCTCTTAAGGGATCAAATTCTGGTGACCAAGCCCTCACCATGAGATAACTACCGAAGACTCTCCATGGACCTCCTGTCAGCGCTGCCATATATTCATCCTCCTTTTCGAAACGGACCATGAAAAACTGCCGAGGCAAGTCCATGACGTACATTGCTCCCTTCGGATTCCATAACTCTCGCAACTTCCTACTCAAGGCAGATATCGCAACACTCCTTCCCAGAACCCTAACGATCATGCATTGTTTCCACATCCCATTCATCGCTTCCAGCACCTCTGTCTCAATCGTGATAGACGGTTCACCATCTTCTCCATTAGGGAACTCCACTCGAAGTCTCTCCGTAATAAAGTCATCATCGATCAGTTTCTCCGGAACCGGCATCCCTCCCTCACTCGTCCCCGCTACCTTGGATGCATACGAGGGCACGCAGTCTGGTGGATCCCCTGGTGGTCTTGCTCTCTCTCCCACATCCATCATGGTCGCATCTCGATCTCCTGACTCTGAAACCCTAGTTTCGCCAATCGCCGAAACCCTAACGCCGCTCATCAGCTATAGGCTTACCTATCTCTAAATTTGATTATGATAATTTTGAGTTATTTCTAGAATAACTAACCCTACTTTATATATTTTTAAAATATATAATAGTTTTATTATAAATACGGATTTACCATAATGCGTCTTGTGTAACAGAGTTCCTCTATTTATAGAATAGTATTTTTATATTTTTTTCTAAAATAAAAAAGAAAAAATTATTATAAAAGCATAATGTAGAATAAAAGTCACCGCTATAATAGAATTTTAATATTATAGGAAATATATATAAAAAATGAGTTGGAAAGGATCTTCTAAGAATTTGCTCTGTTTCAACATAAAAGCCGTCGAATATATGACAAATCAATTGGAAAACTTTGAAGGAATAGAATCTTTGACCAATCCGTAATTAGTTTGATTGTGATGACGTCACTTAAGTATTTTACCGTTATAGATGTTATGGTCCTTTTGATTGTTACGTGAAACAGGCCTGCTAATAAGCAATGAGAAAACAAACGGAAAATATTTAAAGACCACAATAAATGTTAACAACGACCAAAAACCTATATAATCACTGAAAGAACTCGAAAATGTAATGTTAGGATTCCTTAGCTTGAATTTACTTGGATTTGAAATCGATTTAAGAACAAGAAGGAATAAGCATAAACTAAAGACACAAAAATTGTTTACCCGGTGCTCACCGCACTTCTCCAATGTGGAGAAGCCGCTATACATCACCGGGGCTGAGCACAGCCAGCAATCAACTAGAGTAACTCAAACTTGAGCTCTCATCGGTCTACAATGGTGGTCTCCTCTCTCTCTCACTCGTCTACATGATCTGTTACAATCTCAGATCAGTTTCTCTCTACTCTAAAGAAAACGACGAAGAAGATAAGGCTTTATATCACAGCCTTTTACATATACTCTCTCACGTGCCTCACGTGACTCGGGTTACACTTAACATAAGTCTAAACCCTCTCCTTCAATCAGTATATTCTCCTCACCAAAGAGACCGTAATATGATATAGGGACACTTCCTACAGAAAACAAAATCCAAAGTTAAATAATTTTCTCCGTCTAATTTTAAATACAAATGGCGTCTAGAGCAACATCCATTCTCATCCTCTTCTTTATGTTATCTTGTGAGTTGTTGTCTTTATATCTAAGAAAAACTACCTGAACTTCTTAAAACGTGCATAAATCTACATTGACTCTAACAGAAATTAGTCAACCATTAACAAGATAAGACAACGTCGTTTTAATATATATATATTTTTTAAAATATGTTCATTTCAGAACTCAAACCCGTGCCGGGATATCCTCTTAAAGGGGTATACTAACAACTAGACTAAATTATTTTTTTGAAATATTATTACAAATTGAAATTTCTCATTATATAAACTACCATTTTTCTTCATCTTATCCAATTTAAAACTTTGGTGATTGACTTATATATATTTTAGTTATCGTTTAATATGTCTAATATTTTGTACAACATATCTTAGTAAAATAAGGTAAAAGGCCTCTTAACATTTTTGAACAAAATATCAAAATATATAATATTAACTTTGAAAAAAAAATCCACTTAAGTTTAAAATTAAAAATAATTTAAATAAGAAAATTGTATAAATAAATTCAAAGTTTTAACCATATTTAAGATCATATAATAATAAAAATATTTATTTATATTTTAGTAGGATATAAGTTTATTAAATATATAATAAATAAAAAACATGTTAATGTATTTATATAAGTAATTGTCACCAAAATTTTAAATTGGATAAGATGAAGAATAATAGTAGTTTATATAATTTCAAATTTGTAATACTATTTAACAAATTACTTTTATCTAGTTGTTAGTGTGCCCATTTAAAAGGGTATCACAGCACGGTTTGAGTTCTGGAATGAACATTTATATATTTTTTAAAAAATAGATATATATATATATATATATATATATATATATATATATATATATATATCAAAACGACGTTGTCTTATCTTGTTAACGATTGACTAATTTCTGTTAGAGTCAATGTAAATTTATGCACGTTTTAAGAACTTCAGGTAGTTTTTCTTAAATTATAATTAAGTTGAGGTCGGTTATGGCACTGACCATTTGTTCGGGTCCTATTTGGCACGACTGAGAGTGTTGGGGTCGAAATTGGCACTTTTCCTCGTATATCAAAACGACGTCGTTTTATCTTATTAACGGTTGACTAACTTCTGTTAGAGTCAATGTAGATTTAGACACGTTTTAAGAAGTTCGGGTAGTTTTTTTGAATTATAATTGAGTTGAAGTCGTATTTGGCACTGATCAATTGTTTGGGTCGTATTTGGCACGACCTAAATTGTTGGGGTCGAAATTGACACTTTTCCCAAGTCTAAACCCTCTCCTTCAATCAGTATATTCTCCTCACCAAAGAGACCGTAATATGATATAGGGACACTTCCTACAGAAAACAAAATCCAAAGTTAAATAATTTTCTCCGTCTAATTTTAAATACAAATGGCGTCTAGAGCAACATCCATTCTCATCCTCTTCTTTATGTTATCTTGTGAGTTGTTGTCTTTATATCTATTTTTACGTGTGTCTTAAAACTAAACTAACTTTGAAACATGTCTAGACATGTTGATCAATTCATTTCATTTTTATCTAGCGAGTCGAAGTCCAACCGTTTAATTTAATCAATATTATAAACGTATATATCTTTTACCAGCCATTTTTTTTAATATTGGTCAACAATATATTTGTAAATACAAATGCTATGCTCTCGTTACCAACTTACCGTCTACAAAACATATTTTTGCACCCATTTTAGCTATCAACATTATCAGCAAAAACAAATGGCGTCTAAAGCGTATTCTCTCTTGTTCATTTCACTAATTTCTACATGCAAGTCTATTTTTCATCTCTTGATCGTCAATTTACATACAAATTCTTTTAAGTTAATTTGGTTTATTGATGTGTTGATATTAGGTATGAGATCAGTGAGCATACCTAAAGCCAAAGCGGCATTCGTAAAGTAGCATGCTGTACTGTAAAGTAGATATAGATTGTTTGATTGCACCGGTTCAATGTCTAGAGTCACGATGTACGTGTCCGCTTATCACCACCCTCAAGCAGACAAAACCTTAACTCAAAACCAGCGGAGACGCCAATAGGGTGGAAGACAGCAAGTGATTGTGAAGATGAGCTCATTTGCGTTTTTGGAAAATTTGTCTGTGAAAATTCAGAGTGTCACTGTTTAGATAGTTAGAAACTTATAGAAAATTGAAGAGTGTTATGTGTATGATGCAGTGCCGGCGGATCTAGAAACTTTTTTAAATTTGGGAACAATATTATAAAAATACTACTCTATATATTAAATATGTAATTAATACTAAAATTTTACATACAATATTATATATTAATCACATATTAACTATTACGATACTTTAAATTACTATACAATACTCTGTTTGTTTCAAAATGTTACATATTCTAGTATTTAATATTCCCTCCGTTTTTTAATAATAGATTTTTTAGAAAATATTCAAAGACCAAAATAAATGTTAATACCGATCAAAGACCTATAAAATCATTAAAAAAACCTCGAAAATAATAAAAATTAAATAATTTTCTCCATCTAATCCTCTATATATTAATTAATGAATACTTTTAATAATTTAACATTATTTTTGATGTGTGATTAACAGAAATGTCATTATTGATATGAAAGTTTCGTAACCATTCTAGGCCCACATATTATAGTAGACATAACTTACTAGCATATTTACAATAAAATGACATTAGACATATTTGTTACATCATAGACTGTTAAACAAAGGAATCGGCCATCAATAACCAGTTAACTTTAGCGGACCAGGCGAAATTTAAATATAAATCAGACCATCGCGTTATTTGTTCGGCGGTCGTGTATCATTTTTTTGGCTGTCATATATCGTTTGTCAAAAAATGACTTATACCTTACTTGACCTGATGTAAAATAAACTTATTTCACCTATACGTATTATGTATATGGCCAGAGCCTTGGTGATTAGACTTACACTCTATAAACTTTCATTTTAATCATTTTTGTTATTCCTCATGTAGAACCTATAATACTCCTTAGTCTGACCATACATTTCTTTGAATGTGTATATATATCTGTATAATGTGATATTTTGGTCTATTATATGTATATCCAGATATATAAGAATATTGTTGTTTCTAACGAATTACCACATGTTTATTTATTTGTTTATATATATATCTGTATGATGTGATATTTTTGGTCTATTATATGTACTAGGTATTTTGCCCGCATATGCAGGCATGATCGTTTTACTAATAATTAGTGATATATATATATATATTATGATTTAAATATCATAACTTATTTTTTATATTCTTAATCATTTTAGTTCTCTTTGATTTTTATTTCGATCTACGTCTTCTTAACACAAAGGAAAGCTATAACTATGAGACCAAAAAAACATAACTACATATCAAATATTCCATACAATAAAGTAAAGTAAGAATGTGAACTTTTGATCTCTCTTAATCTACTTCGTATTTGTGAACCATAAACATGAATTACCTTACCAAAAAAACATTAAAACACACAAAAACCAAATAAGCACAAAATAAATAAAAAGTATATAAAAAATTAAAGTTCGATGATAATTTTGAAGAATTGTTTTTACAGAAAAACGAATTGAGATAATGACAATATTTCATTGGTTTACTTGATCAATATAGACATTGACTTATCTTAATATTTCATAAGTTTACTTTTAATAAAAGAAATAATAGATAATGATAGTTTTATTATTAAAGTTAATTTATGATTAATTATATAAAGATAAATCTAATTATTCATTAAAAATATATTTACTTTTAGCTGTTTTAGAAACTAAACCATTAAAGACATGTTCATAACATGCTTACATAGGCAATTCTCTAAATTTAATATCAAAGCATATTTTCGTATAGATTAAACAGTAATAAAACATACACGTGAAATAACTAAAGTAATTCAGAATACCTAATTCATAATTTCAAATTCCATGTAACAAAACCGATTTACTCCTAGTATTTCGAACTCAAAGAAAGAAGAGAATTATAGAACTCCAACTATAAAAACCAAATATCAAAAGTACGTAAATATAGATGTCAAAAACTATAATCAAGAGAACTTGGAATGAATGAAAAAATTGAAACTATATAGTTTAAAACATCTTACATCATATGAAAATAAGAATTGGTCCTATCTTTTTAAAAATAATTATAACTGTAATTACAATTACAATTAGAAATTTTGAAATAGTTATGTTATTTAAATTAATGATTTAAGATAAAAACTAATAAAAATTATAATTTCAATTAGAAATTTCGAAATATTTAAATTATTTAAATTAATAAATTAATTAGAAATCAAAATATTTATATTATTTAAATTAATAAATTGATGATTTAATCTAAAAACTAATAAGAATATGACAAACAAGAAAAATTAGCTAAAATCATGGAGAATGTAACAAATCAGCAAAATCACTTCATAGATAATAGTATAGATATCCAAATATATAAGAATATTGATGTTTCTAATGAATTACCACATATTTATTTATTTGTTTATATATATATATATATATATATGTGTATTTTTTCACATCATTTATTTGTTTGTATATTTATATTTTCTCCCATATAGATAATATAATACTCCTTAGATGATCAGACATTTAGTTGAATGGTTTGACACATAACATTACCATACATGTGTTTGAATAATTTGAGAACTTTTTATTTCGAATTTTACACAATCGGCGAGTCATCAAACTTGCCATAATTATTTTTAATAAACAATTTCGGTTACTTGCTAATGATGATGTTCTTACTTGGTCAAGAGGTAAATTTAGAGCTTCATTTATATATGTGTATATCCATGTTCTAAAATTTGACCGCCTAGTTGATTTAGCGGCCGAGAAATCGCTATAAGGTGAGTAAGCATGGCGAATTGGAGCTATGCGCTCAGAAAATTGGATTTTAAAAAAACTACAATTTTTTTTACTTATTTGAAATTGTTAATCTAATATAACCTACTTTATATTTGTGAAGTTTTGGTAAAAACAACAAAAAAACGAAGAAAATTGCTATAAAGCCCGTTAAAATCCATAGCCGTCGCGTTTTTTTTACAGTTGCAAAAACATAAATTTAGTTGTATTTTATATTCAAAACTTAATATGTTGTTCTTTATCAAACTTTTTTTAAAAAAAATATCTTACTGAATCTCACTCCACGCAAGGTGCAGATTATTACATAGTCTTAAATACAAATGGCATCTAGCTACATCCATTTTCTTCTCTTCTTTCGCTTTGAATGTGAAACATACCAAATGCAGAATAATTGCAGGCCATTTATAATACATACTAGATTTCCACCCGCACAACCGTGCGGGTATATATTTTCACATTTATATATATAGATATTTGTTATATATAATTATTATATATATTTTTAATGTTATTCACATATTTAAATGTTTGTATAATTATGCCAAATATAATAATTTTATTGTTTTCATGCTGTGAATTAAAATCATCACATATATATGTTGCTTATTATATATTTGTCTTATTGAATTTGCATTTGATTACTAAACTAAATTTTTTAATGCATGAACAGCATATATGAAAACAATTTTGTATTTAATTTATTATAATCATGATCCGTAATTCAAATCGCTAGATTTTTTAGTATTTTTTAATGTTTATTAATTTTATATAATAAATTACTGTATATTAAAAAGTTTAAGATAAGTTAAATTTTTATACATGTATTATATAGTTTACTAATATTAACCCGTTCTACCAACATATTATATTTTTAGCATAAATATTTTATATTTATGCAAATAAAATATGTTAACTTATCAATTTAAAATAATTTTATCATATTTTTTTCAATATAACATTTTTATTTTAAAATGATAGATATTATTATAAAATTGATAAAATAGGATATAATTTTGTTCCTTTAGTACCATTTCATTACTAATTACAAAATTAGTTGAAAATATTTGTATTCAATTTATGACAATTAAGATCTAATTATAATCTTTTTCAAGAGATTTGTTAGAATTTTACTTCTTTATTTAAAAAGATATTATGATTAAAGTAGTTAAAAATATTATGTATATTAGCATTAGTGATATACATTTAATATAAAATTTAAATGATGGTCCAAATAAAAATATCACTCATCAAAAAATCATGATTTTTATTTTATTAGAAAACTAAATTTGAAAAAATTAAAATAAAAATAAATATTTATTTCTAACAAAATCTTTAAAAATTATTAGTAAATGTATTTGTGAAACTAATTAATTTCATTTTATTTAAATTTTCGTTTATAAACAAAAACTATATTCAGTTTCAATTTCTAATTATATTATATGATAATTTAAATTAAAACTAACTAATTTTTGAAAGTAAATTTAATAATATTCTAAGAAGATTTTAAAAAGATTTTGTTAAAACATTTTAAATATATTCATTTGTATTTCAAATAAAATGATAAAGATATTAAAAGATATAATAATAAACTTATGTAAAATATGATATTTTCTAGGAATGGTCCAAACTAAAAAAATCACACATGAAAAGAAGTCATGACTTCTGTTTTAATATATAAGATTGGGCTGTATTTTTATTGTCATTCAATATTATAGTTAGAGAACAAAATAAATATAAATAACAGAAAATCTACACACAGATTTATCTATTTTATTAAAATAAAAGTTATAATATTTTTTGTCATATGTGACTTTTAAGTTGGACCACCCTTAAGAAATTTTATTAAATGTATTTTAATAAAGCTAATAATATATAGAATCTTTGAACTACTTTAACCATAATATCTTTTCATTTAAAATATTAAAATAAATATATATATATATATATCTATTAAAATTTTCGAAAATCTATTTAAAAATATTGTAAAAAATTCTTAATTTTCAAAAGACATTTGTAAATATTTTAACTAATTTCGTAATGAGTTTTGAAAAATTATTATATATTTAGTTATCATTTATAAAATAAAATAAATAAATATTCTATCATATTTTTAACTATTATATAATCACAATCAATCATATTAAAAGAAAATTACTATGTTGATATAAATATTTTAACAATGTCTTAATTTTCAAAACGTTTATGTAAATATTTTTAATAATTTCGTAATTAGCAATGAACTATTATTATTCATTAATATATATATATATATATATATATTCAGTTATTGTTTATAAAACTAAAAATAAAAATTATATCTTACTTTTATCTATTTTATAATCATAATCGATCATGTTAAAATTATTATATTAGACTAAATATGATAAAATTATATTAAATTGATAAACTTATAAATTTAATTTTCATAAAAATAAAATATTTATGTTAAAAATCTAATATGATGACAGAAATATTTATGTTAGAAAACTAATATGATACCAGAACGGCTTAGCATTAGCAAAATATATAATACATGCATAAAATTAAACATATCTTAGACTTTTGTATATAAAATAATATATTATGTAAAATGAATAAATGAAAAAAAATTGCAAAAAATAAATCCAGTTTTCAAGGGTGGATAAGAATTTAACATAAATTAAATACAAAATAAGTTTCAAATATAATTTTTTTCATGCACATATCATTTTGTTTAATAACTAAATACAAATACAATAAGATAAACATATAATATGAAACAACAAATACATGTGATAGTTTTAAACAGTTGGTTTTTTTAAATATGTAAACTATAAATTATTGTATTTGAAATAGTTATAAAAATTAAAATATATGATTAAAATTAAAAATGTATACCACTAATGATATAAAATAAATATATTGCTTATAAAACTGAAAATAATACTCGCGCGGTTGCGCGGATCAAAAAAAAATTATATATTTTTGAATTATACTTTTTCAAATTCAAACTTTTTATAAAATTGTTTTTCAACTTTCGTATTTTTCTTTTTTCAAAATTTCGTTTTGAAAATCAAAAATTATGTTTTAAAATATTTTTTAAATTTTTTTATATTTTTAAGTATTTATTTATATATTTATTAAAATCCTAAATTTTACATTCCAAATACCCTATCACACCCCTCAACTCTAACGCTAAGTTTAAATTAGTTAACCATATGGGTATAAATATCTTTTACCTTTCATTAAAAATAATGGTAAAAATGCTTAGTGTAAACATGAAAAGTGGTATTATGAATATGATATTTATGAGAATTTCCCAATATATTTATAGTTTAGTTCATTTTTATTGTTGATAATAATTAACATGTAACAAACAATAATATATATCTATTATATATAAGAAATTTTATTTCTAGATATTTAGTTAACATATTTTATATTTTCACATTTACTATAAAATGATGATTAATTAATTAATTTAAATAGTTAGTTGCATTTGTCTTGCATTATTGGTTTGATATGTATGTGTTCTGCATTTTATGTTGGTTCTGCGTACCATTATTGATTTGCATTTTATCTTGTGAGTTACCGTCTCTAATTCTCTATTTACATATATCTTAAACTAAAGGGTGTCTTAGAGCATCTTCAATTTATTATTCTATTTTTTATTCTAAAATGGTGCAACACATAAATAGAATTAGATTTTACTCTTATGTGTTACTCTATTTTTTTAAATAATTACTAATACTTTCCACTTATGAAAATTACCAATTAACCCAACTATCTTATGTTTATAAAATATCTCTTATGTTTATAAAAGATCTACTACGTTTAAAAAATATCCACAAAAATATATATTTATTTACATTAAAGATTTATTATTAAAAATACAGTAAAACACAAAATATATATATAAAATAGCATATTTTGGTTCAATAATGAATATTAAAATATTTGTTCTCACAAATGCTCAACTAATGCATTTCATCATGAATAATGAGTTTATTTATCTATGATTTTCTTAAATTGAGCAACAAAAAAACTAAATTGGACATTTCATCGTTTGAGCAATACTTCACCAATCATGGCTATTCCAAAAATGATTTACCGGATTATTAAATAACTTATTTTATATTTTTTACGTTTAGGTTGGTATTTTTAATTAGCTTATACATCTATATGTAAGAGTATTAAATAATCTCTTGTGGAGTATCATATTTCTTTTCATGTTATTATATTATTTTAAGTATTATTTAAGTATCAAATAAAAACACTTAAATTTAAAAGAGCATCGTATAAATAAATAAAAAATCTATCTCCAAAATGGAATAGGGTTGGAACATATTCTATTCCAAAATAAATTTGAATCAGAAAATATGACATTTTTTCAAATTTTTTTGTTATTGTATCTAGCATTTATAAATTCTATATGAAATCCAAACTTATTGGATTAGTCATTTGTATAAATTCTCTTAAATTCAAACTTATTGAAAAAAATATGGATATTGTCAAGAAAATCCATGAAATGGAATTTGGTAGGATTTGGATGATATTTTATAGTGAAAATATCACATCCTATGATGGTATTTGAAACTTTTCTAAAAGTAAAAAAAAAAAATCAAATTGTTTGAAATGAAAAAAAAATATTTATTTGAAAATCGATCCTTAAAATATTTTAATTTTTTATATATCTCATAAATGATAAAATAGCACATTATAGTAATTTAAAAATAAAATATTAATTGACATAAATATTTAAAAATTTAAGAGAAATTTAAAAAATCTGAAGTTTCTTCAAAAAAACATATAATTTGTAACAAATTCTATTAAGATTTACTTAAATCTCAGAACTTTTTTTATTTACTATCTTGAATTCTTTCAAATCCTTAATTCAATAGCCCCTAAACTTTACATCAAAAAAAAAAAAAAAAGCCCCTAACTTCAAACATGCACACATATGGTGACTAAATCATTTATTTTATTAACATGTAGGCACGTTCGTGTTGCTTGTAACCAACGTACCAAAAGTAGAGAGTCGTAGCATATTACCAGTCTGCGGAAATAAAGAAGGATGCGATGGCATAGGTGTAGTGACAACAACAGACAGGAAAAGTAACGTGTCAGACGTGGATTTGTGACATTTTTTTAACTACAAAAATTATTGTAGAAAGATTGTTATTTGTGTTTCAGAAAAAAAAAGATTGTTAGTATTTGTAAAGGATAACAGTCATACCGTAACTGGCTGTTGGAAAACAGTGGATTGCACAAATAGATTAGGCTTATCGCTAATTTTTTATAAGCTTTTAGGAAAATGTAATGCATTAATGGAATAAGCTAACTTTAGGGAAATTCTATTTTCTAGATCTGTAATCGACGTAGGCAGAAGATGCTTTGCTATTGACCTATTGTGCTAACACAATTATTGGCCAACAACGATAGTTTTTGTTGTTGTTATGAATGCAACTACAAACAACAACAAGGCGAAATATTTATAAATTACTCGAAACAGTATCGTCCACTAATATCCTTTTTATTAATATGGACATGAAATTATTTACTCTCGTTTTATATATCTTTTTCTTTGTCATCAAAATAAAATCTTATCAGCAAAGTAAATAATTGTGATATCAAATGAAAATTGTATATTTAAACGATATGAATTGTATAACAAATATGATATAAAAAGCAACCAAAAATGGAAAAAGTATCATCCTTCTTCCGGCTAATTAACTAATCTCAACAATATGTACTTATGTATCAATTAATTGTGATTGGTTAGTCAAAATAAGGATGATTACTTATTTAATATTATTAAATATTAGATGAACCTTATAACCATTTCTAGATGTTTTCTAACATTTGTTCTTATCACTTTATCTATTTCTTCACTTCATTCCTATAAAATGTGATTTATTTCTTTTATACTTAAAAAGAACAAGATCATATAAAATAACTAATGAACTAAAATAGAAAATGAAAGATTGGTAGAGAATGAAGTGTCGATATTTTATTTGATATACATTGCTATCTTTTTCTTTATATTCTTTTCTCTTATTATATGTGAAATAACAATTTAAACCATATGGGTTATAAGTTACAAGTACAATAATATGGGCTGAATTCTTTACTTAATGCAAAAGTCTACAATTTGGGTGATTATTATAAAAATTATTGATAGCAAATTCCGAAAGAAAAAAGGGACACTATAAATAGCGAAGTTATTGATATGTGATTTTGATGTATACTTAATCACAAGAAAATGGCGTCAAAAGCAATTTCCATGTTCCTCCTTTCGCTCGTTCTTCTTTGTATGACTCTAAATCTCTCAGAGGTCTTTTACTTAAACAAGTTATGTTTATTGCATAGCATATGCATATATCTTACATTTGATTGTTATTTTTTATTAGATGCATCGTTGGCAAACATACCGACCGCAAAGACCGCAAAAGCTCAGTCTTTTATGTTTGACCCATGCAAGATATCAGAAGAATGTGATGCCGCCAATTGCGCAAGCGGGGAAGCTCTATGCATAAGGGAACAATGCCATTGCATCAGTTCATCAAATCATCTTGCGAAACTTAACAAACTAAGTGATTTAAATCCATGCAAGGTGAAGAGTGATATATAGATATAGTGATTATCATTCTCTTATGCTGTTGAAATGTCCCTTAGTGTCTTATTTGTGTTTTGATGGCCTTTGTTCTATATACTATAAACATTCTTAGATCTTAGGAGGAATTTGTCATCTTGCAATAATGGCAAAGAGATTCAGATAGGATTGTGTTTTGTTTAAAATGGAAGACTTAGCATCTATGAGAATTGATATTTAAGACAGCAAGTACCTAGCTATGTTGCCAAGTGGATATACAGAATACATTCAGAGGATACATTTATAACTTTGCTAAATTACAGATTAACATTACTAGACTACACACACATCCAATTATCCAATATCAAAATTGTGCATGGTACCAGATTTAGCTTATATCAAAAAAACATTTAGAATATATAACAAACTCAGTTTTTTATACAACTGAAGAATTTTATTTTTATTTTAACACGATTCTTCCATTTTATCTTCCCAATGGGGACATCATTAGTCCATGAAACTGATGAAATAGATGCCAATTATATTTTGTATTAAAAGTCTTTAAAAAACAGTCATTAGTCAAACATAACAAAATCTTGTTTTGACTAAATTTTTTTTCACTTTTTCTTTAGTACAAAACTCCAAAAGTGAGCTTATTTTACAACGTGTCCAAAAGCTATAAAATCATTTCAAAAAATAAATAGTTCACTTAAAACTGAATTTCAAACGAAATACACCAAGGTTTTTTTTTTTTTGAACAAACACACCAAAGTTTAAAGGGGTGAATTGAGGTCAATTGAGATTTCTTTTTTTTTTTCTTTTTTTTCTTCTTCCAGCTTATTTGTTTCATCGTTTAATAAAGAAATTACTTAAAATGAGGTTAGACAGAAGATTCATTCGGGTTATGAAGTCAAGGTTCGGGAAAATCTGTGGGTCCTAACGACTCCCGCGAGACCAGCTGTCCCAGTGGCGCCAGTTATAAATCCCAATATGAGAGTGAGTGATTTCATTAATCAGGAGTCGAAGGATTGGGATATGAGCTTATTGGAGAGTTATGTCAATATGGATGACATCCCACTTATAAGGAGTTTGGCTATAAGCTCAGCTCACCGCCGAGACACCTTTTGTTAGAACTACACAAGGAATGGACAATACACGGTCAAATCAAGATACTGGGTAGCTAGGAATCTATTAAAACCAGAGGTGGAAAAGGAGGTCATGGAGCCAAGTATTACCGAACTCCAAGCCTTTGCTTGGAAGTTAAAGGTGCCTAAGAAGATATGCCATCTTATATGGCAATTGTTAACTGGCCATGTGTTAGTTACAAGGAACTTAGCACGACGAAATATGAGGTGTGATAACTACTGTCCAAGGTGTGGAGAACTAGATGAGTCTGTGACACACGCGATTTTTGAGTGCCCGCCAGCTCTACAAGTTTGGTCTTTATCATCAACTCCAACGAGCCCAGGGATATTCCCAGTCCCGAGCATCTACACAAATATGGACTATCTATTCTGGAGGAAAACGCTATCATTGAGCCAGAACAAGACATGGATCCTTATCCCTGGTTAATTTGGTACATTTGGAAGGCCATGAATGATAAACTATTTAGGGGGATAGACAGAGATCCTTTTGAGCTAGTCCGATATGCAGAAAGCGAATGTCAAGCATGGTTTGAGGCAAACAAGGTGGTACAACCAGTGGTACAAGACATTAATGCTGAGGAATCCCAAGTCATAAGCTTGGGTAATATTTGGTTGTTAGATGGATCTTGGACAGCTTCTGCTCATTTTAGTGGATGTGGATGGGTTTAGATTACCTTGTTTGCCTCAAACCATTCAACTTATGGGGACAAGGAACTTCATTCGACGGGAATCAGCTTTGCATTCAGAAGTAGAAGCACTGCAGTGGGCAATAGAGAACATGCTTCAACATTCGACATGCCAGAGCTTTGGAACAAATTGCAAGGAACTGATTGCAATGATAAAGGATCCTCATGCTTGGCCAAGCTTTGCGATGGAGTTGGAGAGGATTGAGACGCTTCAGATTTGTTTCCCGGACTTCAACATCATTTATGTTCCACGAGCGCGCAATCAGACTTCAGATTTTTTTAGCTAAGACGCTAGATCCTTCCATAGGGAGTTTTTTTTATTGGTTGTTCTATCCCGGTCTTGTCACCCAGACCACCTCAAGATTGAGTAATAGAATGGCCTTTTGACGTCAAAAAAAAAAAACGAAATACACCAATCTATACTGAAATTAATTTATCTTTTATGAAACCTAAAAATAGTGTCTCAGCGGGTCGGATCCGTCCTGCTTGACCCGCCCTGTGGAGGGTTGATGGTTTTGTTTTGAATATCCAGATATAACGGTTACATTTGAAAAGGAAGAAGTATAATTTTTTCTTCTTTTCTTTGCAATTTTTAATATAAAGAAGAGAATTCTCTCCTTAGAAGCTGCCACGTCAGAAAAGGGGTTCTTCTCGCAGTGACATGTGTCTTTTTCAGTCAAGCCGCTGCGTTTCATTATGTGCAGTTTGTTTGAGATATTGTTCTGGTCCAGCTTCGTTTTAACTTCTTCGAGCCCAGCCCCTTTATCATCTCCACTAGGTGAAACGCCGCGCTGTCGTTTAGGGTTCCACCAATGTTCTTCTTCTTCGCCTCTCCAAAGCTCATGGCGATTTCGGATTCGCAAGCGATCTTTCATCTTCTTCATCACAGAACGAAAGGATACCAGTTACCGAATAATCCTTTTTAAACCTCCATTAATCTATCTACAATGCTCTATATTCAATGTGAGCTCTGATTCTGCAAGGCGGTGGAGGTTCTACTATAAAAAGGTGAGCTTTCCTACTTTGAGAATCATCTCCTCATTCGTTCTAAACTAAAGATTAAAACTAATTCTGTGAGCTGTGGCTAACGTTTCGGTTTTCCTCTCTGATTTGCAGACGGGCAACTCATCCTCCACTGTTCAAGTCCGGTTGTTCCATCTCTGGAAAGCCAGGAATGTCCGCCGTGGTGTGAGATCATGAGAGTGGATATGCTCCTACTGGATTCTCATGTCTCTTCTTTAACTCCGCCTATAGTTTATGAGCAGATTTATTTCACCGGTTTAATGCTTTAGACATTTCCATTCTTAAATTTCATGATCATATTAGTTTTCAATTATTTCCAGCGTTCACATTCATATATAGATCTTCATTGAACATCTTTTGAATGAGATATTTTAAACCCGTTTGTTGAATCCCTTATTTTCACGTTTGTTGAATCAAAACTTACCGCAGATGTACATGATAATCAATGAAAGAATGAAGAGATGATTAGCCCCGCATTCGCCATGAAATCTGTGGAGTTTTGGTTCTGCTTGGTGTTCTAACATCAGGTATAGGCGATCTGATTTAATCTCATTGGTCTTCTCTGTTTTACAAAAAAAAACATACCTTTGCAATTAATCGATCTGATCTCCTTTGCATTATGTCGTTGTTTCTCATCTTCAGTTTTTGCAAAAAAGTCATCTGATATGATAGAGTTGCAGATTGGTGTCAAGGTATGCTGAAAAAGCTCACGTCGTCAAATTTTGGATGCAATTGGTACCAACTTCCATGGTGAATTTGATCTCTCAATCTGCGTGATTGGAAGATGACTCAGTATTGAGTTGTTCATTTTTACAATTCAAGCTTCAGAAATGTGATGTTTAGACTCACAAAGGAGACAATATCAAGGCCCACTATCGGGTAAGTGTCTTATTAAATATTTTTGTTATGATAAGCAGTCTATGCTGAATCTATTTCTAATCTACTTAAGAAGTTACGGATTCGCAAGACTACTTAAGAAGGAATAGAACAAAGTTAGACAGAGAGTTACAATCAAGACATAGTCTATTTATTTGAATCAGTCTTGAGATGCCAAGTACGAGACAGAGCTGCGTTACGAAGCAAATGTTACGGGGATGATAAGTTATACTCACATCGGTGATTTGTCGTGAATATCAGCGTACAAGAGCTGTTTCCGTGGTTTCCGGAGTAAGGAATCAGATTTGATGTGGCTCTGGTCTTACATACTTAGACACTGGTGTTGTTCGCAAGCAATACTCACTCTTCTTTTTGTTTGATACACCGAGGGATTGTGTTGCTGTTCGTGGTGATATTGAAGTATTGATTATTATTAAGATTGCCTAGATGAAGTTTGAGTATTGGTCTCTCTCTTATATGAATTTCTTTGTAAGTAACTCAGATGTGTTTTAGTATGAAGTTTATGAAAAGTGTGTCCATACAAAGATAATTCAATGCTACCAGAAGTCAATGGTAAAATGTATGAGTTTACACTATGTTTCATAAAATATAGCAATAGAGTATTACAACTATGTGCTTGGTGGAGAACACTATTCTCCTTTGTATGAAATTATATGATAGTTACAAAAGAACGAGATACTATTCTTAAATGATTAACCGAATCTATTTTAAGATAAAATTTAAGATGACTTTCGTGCCTCTCTTTGAATTATCTAAAAATATATGTTCATTTGAGATTTAGTTGCTAAGTTCTGTCTGTACAAATGACTTAGTATAATGTTTTTAGCTTTAGGGTGTTTTTAGCTTGCTAAGTTTTGTCTGCACACATAACAGAAAGTTCTAAACCACTTAAGCACAAAAAAAAAAAAACAGTATTTTCATAATACGACGAAGGTCATTGTTCAAAACTGATTATATATATTAGCGAACAATATAGATGGTGCAAATAAATCAGAAATAGCTCTAAGACGAGGTGGAACAAAATTGATTACATATATCAAAATAAATTTACTAATTCTTGAAAATCTAAAAATTTAATAGTTTTAAACCCCAATATAAGCTTTAGATAACCAAGATAAAATATTATCCAGATCATAAGTTCATAACAAAGACTCGATTAGTTTTATTCATTTTACTTATCAACTTATAGTATTTTTAGATAGCAAAAAAATCACAAATTTTAGGAACTGAAAATTAAACAATTAATATAAATTATATTTTTTTAACAGATGTCAATATATAATATATCGAATATATACATAAAAAATTATAATTAAAATTACAAAAAATAGGAAAGAAACCAAAATAATATGCATGTACACTGTAGGCATAATGCCAAGAGGTTCTAGCCGGTATACATATCTCTCTTTCTAAAATGTAGAAGCAATATATCTAATTATTACAAGTATACATATCTCTCTTTGTAAAATGTAGGAACACTATATCTAATTATTACAAATTATTTCAAAATAAAAAAATAATACAAAATGTTACAAAATACTCTGATAAAAAAATTCTAATATATTCTTATCCATATAATGGAATTTTATTTTCTTTTAAAATAATTTTAAGAACAACGATGCATGAGTGAAAGAAAATTAATGTATCTTCATATGTTAGATGAATGCTTTATTTTTCAAGACCATAAAATTAATTTAAATTTTATTAGAACATATATTATCATCGAAATCCGGCACGTAGCGCCGAGCTCCCTAGTTGTTAAATAAAGAGTACTTGCATAAATGTTTTTGTCTTTCAAATAGTCTAAATAATATATGAATAACGAAAATTGTACGAAACAATCAATATTTGAATTACAAATTCTCTTATTGTTGAGGGTTTGTGGGCTTGGGCTGAACTGGGCCAACCCGAAAGACTTATTTGAACGCAGTTATCGAAAGGACACGTAATAATGTGCGATGTAATAACTTTTAATGACTTCGTTTTCAGTTATAATGACGGAAAGATAACCTCGAGTTCTAGGAAAGTAACACCGGTGGAACATGTGTTTGGCATTAATTACAATTGGCAACATTCTACTTTTTTTTTGGTCAAGTTGACCAATAAAGTTAACATTTTCTTTCCAATAAATTGAACATTTGTAATCGTCAGCGAAATTTTGCCAACAATCTGTCTATTCTGTTTATGAAAGAGAAATGGCATCAAGAGCCCTATCAATTATGCTCATCTCCCTTGTCCTCTCTTGTAAGTCTCGTCTTTTAAATATGTTTTGGTATCTAAAACAAGACTAATCTCGAAACTTACATCGGTATATTGACTAAATCGTTTCCTCTATCATCATGCAGGCGTCTCCATATGGCTTGAAGCAAATGTTCCAACCATAGAGGGTTATAAGGACCACATACGAACATGTGGATCGACCGATGAATGCGAAGGCATATGGTGTAAACAAGGACGATTAGGAGAGTGCTTAACATGGACTTGTGATTTAGATGAAGATTGTAGGAAGCTTGTTCGTTGCGACAGAACTCCGGGACCTTATTGTATGGAAGGAATGTGTACTTGTTAAGGGCTTTAATGCTTGATCTTCCGTTCCAACTTTTTTCTTTTTCCTTCAATTCTTCTTCTTTGGTAATAATAACAATATAAAATGTTTTGCATAAAACACAAGAATTAAAAAACTTAACTTTTTAAAAGATAATATTATTAATAGTATAAATTTAAATAAGTTAACTAATCATAAATAATACAGTAAATATTATTGGTAAACCAGTTTTTAATAAAGTTAAAGTACATTCGTTTTTATGATAACTACTCCCTCCGTTTCATAAATAATACAGTAAATATTATTGGGAGGTTATGCATATATTATTTTCAATGATAACTACTCCCTCCGTTTTTTAATATAAATCGTTTAAGAGAAATTTTTATGTTCTAAATTATATGATGTTTTTGGTTTTCTATATAAAGTTATTAACATTTAATGTTATATGACCAATGATAATATACCTTCTATTTTATTATTGATTGACTTGTGGTTAGTTAAATAATTAATGATGTTTTTGTTTAGAAAATATAAAAAATTAATGATTTTCTTAATCTATGTGCACAATTCTAAAACGACTTATATTAAGAAAACGGAGGGAATATTTAATTATTGTTTGTTTCAAGAATTGTGATTACATATGGAGGTTGTTACCTGGATATTGAGTTTATTTTTGTCTAAGTCATATAATTGTAGCTATTAAGATTTGAGATTGAAATTCAATGAATCTCAAATCCAACTTTTAAAATAATTTGAAGCACAAAATAGAGGTACACAAATACTCTATGAAAACCTAAGCAAGTAATGATCTCTGGTCGACGTACGGGTCAAATAACAAGTAGTTCCCCAAAGAGTAGCTTGGCCAATAGTTCAATTCAACGAAATTCAGTTTCTGAGGACAACATATAATAAATTGACGATGCTGTCTACATCTTGTTTGATGTGTAGAAATGTAGTATATAATTTGAGAAAATTTTTATGATCATGAAACATTGTCATATTTTTAGTTTTGTATGGGCCAGGCCTGTGAAACATAAAGTAGCCCAACTTTGAAAAAATCGCTCGGTTCACAAATTTTCGGCTTACAACAATATTTCTTAAAATTTTTTTAGTAAAAAGTTAAATTATTATACCAACTTTTCAAATTTTACAAGTTTCTCTTCTTCCTCTATGTTCTATCTCACGTATTTTTTACAGAGGGAAGTGATGAAATGAAACTAGTAAAACTCCGCCCTTGGTTGGGCTCTTCCGGCGACATACTTTCCTCAGTGGTTGGTCGGCTTTTGGCTCCGACGCTGCACCTATTCGTTGAAGGTGAACGGTCGGCATATGGCTCCGTGTCGCACTGTTCCTTCGTGCTGACGGCGGCTTCTCTCCTAGAGTTATTTCCGGTGGTCTACTCTCTCTCTGCTTATGTGTCCTTTCTTTTATTGAGCCTCGATCTGAGATTTGATTGTTTCGAATTAAGATCGGTGGCTTTCAATTGAAGCCTTAATATAAGCAGAGAGCGTTGGTGTGGTTTAGCATGGTTGGTGGGTCCAATGGCTTACGGTTCAAATCTGAAGCGGTAGAAAATTCTGCCTTGTGTTCGGTGGTTCGGCTCCTGGAAGAGATCTCGATTTAGATAGATTGAAGCTCTTTGAAGAACGAGCACAAGGGTTTGTGTTGAAGACGATGGATTTCCCCTACCTTCCAACATAGTCGTTGGAGGTTTCTTTCATCGTGGTGGTCCCAGGTGATTCTGGTGGTTCCGATGAAGATAATGGAAAGTTGCATGTGTTTCCCGGCGAGATTCCGGCAAAACGCCTCGTGTTTCTCCAGAGGTGGAGAAGAGGAAAGTGATGGTAACACGTGTTTCTCCTCGTTGTTGAGGTTTAAACACGTGTCTTTCGACTTGTCTGGTGAACCGGTGCAGCCAGGGTGGGCTTCTGTTGTTTTTTGGGCTTTGGCCTTATCGGTTTCCTTTGTTTAGTTTGTTCTTTCGGTTGGGCTTTGGACTTCATCTGTGGGCTTTTGTATGGGCCTGTATTTTGAACTTTACCTCTTTAATAATAATACTCAGATGGCAAAAAAAAAACCAACTTTTCAAATTTTTGAAAGACGATATAATAAAAACCAGTAGTAGAGATGCATGATGAAACTATCTTCTGTATTTATTGGTTAATGAAACATCTTAATGTAATATTTAGTGTTAAAAAAAGATGCATGATGAAACTAAAATAACTAGACAATATACAGCAATACCAACACTTGTTGAAATTACAATAGTTAAATTGTTTGACCTTAAACTAGAATAAAACACCCAACCTCCAACATACTCTTTGACAAACTCGCCGATGTAAATTAGAAAGTATAAGTTTGTAAAATAATCAAGAACAGAAGAAGAACGCAGAAAAATATAGAAGATGAACACAAGTAATTGTTTACCTAGAGTTCACCTAGAATGGCAAGAGACAATCCACTATAATCTTAATCAAAAAGATATAAAACCCTTCTCTATCTCTCAAGCTTACAAATCAACTTGTTTTGTCAAGAGATAAGAGAACACACGAGCTCCCCTTATATAGAAAGAGTCTATTACATTAACCTAGTTAGATTATGACATTCACCCCTTTCGATAAACCTATTAGAAATATTTCCAAAATACTTCCAACTTCCATAAACCATGAAAGTAATATTTCCATAATTCTATCAACTTCCATAACTCCATAAAAGTGATTTTTCTCTTTACTAATATTATGTCGTTGTCTTGGTTTAAGTTATGCAATCTTGTTTGATTTACATCACCAAATCCTGACAAAGTTCCTGGCGGATTCCTTGACACTGTCTCTGACGCAGTCTTTGACGAATCCCAACAAATTTTATCTTGATACATCAAACATGATCCACTACTTAGGTTAAGAAAACATGTGCTTTGTCAGGCGATGCCGAACGCTCCTCAGTATTCGGACATCCCAAGGAAGTTCACCGCTTCCTCAAACTTCTTTACCGGAACCACCTTGGTTAATATATCAGCAGGATTCTTAGAAGTATGTATCTTCTTCACACTTACATCACCTTGAACGATAATATCCCTGATGAAGTGCATCTTTCTGCTGATGTGCTTAGTCCTCTCATGATACACATTGTTCTTTGCTAGAACAATACACTTTGAGAGTCACATGATATCTCCACTGTGTCTTGCTTGAATCCAAGCTCTTCCGCTAATCCCCTTAACCACATTCCTTCTTTAACCGCTTCAACCAGCGCCATATACTCCGCTTCAGTCGTTGATAGAGCCACTACACTTTGTAAGCTTGATCTCCAGTTGATTGTATTCCCACCAACCATGAAAACATAACCTAAGATCGACCTTCTCTTGTCCAGATCCGAAGTAAAATCAGAATCACAGAAACCTTCAACTCTAAACACCTCGTCTTCCTGAAGCACATTTTCAGATCTTGTGTTCCTTTCAAGTATCTCAATACCCACTTAACCGCAGTCCAATAAACAATCCCATGATTACTCATAAACCTGCTAACCAACCCAAATGCATACGCCAGATCACACCTCGTACCAATCATAGCATACATTATGCTTCCAATAGCATTAGCATATGGAATATCATCCATACTTGTCTCTGCTTCATCATCATCTATAGAGAATTTGAAATGTACACCAACAGGCGTTGACACACTCTTTGACTCATCCATGTTGAATACCCTGAGAATCTTCCTGATATAACCATATTGAGATAGTGTGAGAATCTCCTTTTCACAATTTCTCTCAATATCCATTCTCAAAATTTGTCTTGTTGGATGATATATTAACATCATTTGAAATAAATGATATATTATATAAAAATATGTTAATTTCAAAATTTGCAGTGAAAAATTATTGAGATCTTAATATTTTAGTTTTAAAATTTGTATTGAAAAATCTCATTATGATTATCTGTTTAAATTTTTGTTACATCAAATATATAAATGTTAAAAATCATATGAGTAGGAAGTGTCAATAATAAATATTTATATTAAAATATACAATGTATCTATGTCAATATCACTAAAGTTTAATTTATACCATATAAAGTAAATAAATTGATTATTTTGATTTATTTACCAAAAACGCGATTGTAAATTAACAAAATGTATTGGTTTTGATTTATGTGCTTACTCTAATGTATATACTCTTATACATACAAATAATTTTTTTATTAGGTGGTTTCTAATATCTTATTTGATCTTGGCAATCCCAGAAACACACTTCTTCAAATCACAGTCATTTTTAATATTGGAAACACTATATATATTATTTCATTGAGATCATGACAATATTCCAACCACCTCTTTTTGAGTTTGTTCGAAGAATGAGAGATTTGATCATTCGTCTAATATTTGTTTCTCTCTAATACTCTATCTAGCTAAGAATGAGAGATTTGAACTATTTATTATTAATTTTTTGGTTAATCATTTAATAAATCAAACAGTTCTTAGTTTTTACATAGTTTACATATGCTAGAATGGTAAAGAATTATATATATATATATATATATATTTATATTTATACTCTTAAGTAACTAAACTTCAAAAGCGTAAGCTAAAAGTAATTTGTTTTGTTGTTCTAAAGTTAGATGATTTTTAGATGGAACTGGTGAATATATACTAGATAGATATTTATATTTCGAGTCTGCACTTATATTCTATAACAGTTTGATATGTTAGATTTGAACACTAACTTGTTAATATAGTTTACCGGTGATTTTCTTCAAAATTTTGATTCTTATATATCTATCTGGAGTAGAAATAATTTTACAGATGTCTATTTTTATAAAATTGACATTTATGTAATTCACCGAATTCATAGAAGACGTTAAAAAAAGAACTAAATTCATATTAATGAAACAGAGATGATAATGGAAGCACAATTTTATATAGGTAGAAAATGAAATCACTTATAGAGAGTCAATAGTAAACAAATCAAGAGCAGAAAACATAATCCTCTTTCGTCATTATACAATCGATATTGCCTATTTTATTTTGGTAATTTGTGTCGAACGCAAAACTTAATTTTATTTTGTGCATATGATGTCTTAAAAATAATTAAATGAGTTGTATTAGGTTAACTCTTCTACAACGATGATACATTTAAGATACCAACATTTTTATTCTTTATTTTACAGTCGATAAAAATTGTAATGTTCAAAATGTTAAAATCATTTAATGAACAAACATTATTATAAAACTTCAGTCCGCACATGCGCGCATATTATCATCTAGTTGTTATTAAAATAGATTATTGTCAATAACAATATGTGTAGCCAAGGCTCACATTATATCATCAATCAACAATACCCAAATAATTCAGCATAAGTATGTCAAGTTTGTTTATATAAACGGCCTCCTAAAATTTGTTAGAAATCTAGAGAAATCTAATTAAATGGAAAGTTAATTATAGACAAGGATACATATATCTGGTAACTTTTAATTGATTTATTTGTTGTGAAATTGTTTTCCACCTAAAACATAAAATTGGTAACATAAATCATAGGGAATTTACATGATTTAATTGCCAGTTATTCTTAGCTTAAACGAAGATTGTCTTTATAAATTCTGGAAGTGATTGGTAAATGTTGTGGCTTTTATTTTTTGAGTTTAGAATATATGATGTAAGTTTTTCTGCTGTAATTGTAGATTTTATTGTTGTAGATTTATATTAATAACTTTCAAATCACTGAATATAAAGTTTTAGAAAAATTTATTTCCAAAGCCAATTTAATTCCTATTTTAAATTTAGGGATGTAGTTTTAAATTATTTTTTTAAAGTATGATTGGTTAATTAAATTGGCGGTAAAAAAAATGAGCTGTAGAAAGTATTCATAGAACTTACCAATCATCCCCTATATGATAATTTAATATAGTATTTTTAACAATAATGTAATATGGTATCAAGGATGAATATATATATATATATATACACAAAGATATGGTAATAAAATCAAGCAGCAAAAGCAAAAGAATCATCCAAATTTTTATTACATTCTGAAAATATACAATTTTCTAGTTAATGTAGATACGTCACTGAATAAAAAAGATTGCTATTAGCTTCTCAAAGTCAAAGAAATGACAAATAAATAGCAAATGTTTATAAGCCATAGCTTACCGGTATACCTTTGATATACACTTCAACAGTTAACATAATTAAGAAATGGCATCAAAGATCACAGTTAATATGGCATCAAGGATGAATATATACAAAGATATGGTAATAAAATCAAGCAGCAAAAGCAAAAGAATCATCCAAATTTTTATTACATTCTGAAAATATACAATTTTCTAGTTAATGTAGATACGTCACTGAATAAAAAATATTGCTACTAGCTTCCCAAAGTCAAATAAATGACAAATAAATAGCAAATGTTTATAGGCCATAGCTTACCGGTATACCTTTGATATACACTTCAACAGTTAACATAATTAAGAAATGGCATCAAAGATCACGTTTGTCGTTCTTCTTGCTTTTGTTATCGCTTGTAAGCCCCTTTAAATCTATCTAACCAGTTTTTTTTTTTTGCTTAAGCTTACTCATTCGATTCGAAAATTGTATAATAACATATTTTTATGGGACCTATGTGCTTCGTTAGGTGCAATGACGATGAGTGTTCCGAAAGCGGGAGCTCAGATTTTTCTTCCATGCAAAACAACAAAAGATTGTGAATACCTTCACTGCTCGAACGGGACACCTCTATGCGTAAATGGGCAATGCCAATGTACCATTTTATCAACTCATGCGGCAAGACTTGACGACTTAAAAACGAAGAAGAATAATGCCAAGAAATGCAAGTTGACGACAGACTGTGATCCTCGTATGAAATTTACTTGTGTTTCGAGATCTTATATGTGTTTTGATGGTCTCTGTACCTGCACCAATTAATGCCAATTATTATAAACATTGCATACATATTTTGGTGATTTTTTTAATAAAGGTCGAATCATCGATTTTAATATCATATAATCTCTATGTATCTTATTAAAGTAGAAGTACTTTAAGCTTTTGTTTGGTAACATAGATAGTTGTTAAAAAATAGTGTTGTTTGAAAACATAGATAGTAGTAACGGATTTATGCTATTAAAAATATTGGAAGTCCATTACATTATATTAAAAAGTAATGGATTTATGTTACTTGATATACATATTCAAATCAAAATAATAATTTAAAATTGATTTGCATCAAAAATTCATTCAAAAATATACATATATTCAAAATTTGATTTTTACTAACATATTTTTTATGGTTTTCAAACACAAACTTAAATTATGGTTTTAATATTCCCAATTTCAAAAATATATCCAATTTCAAATACCAACTTAAATTATGGTTTTTATATTTCACATTAAAATTTAAAAATATAATATATGTGATTATTTATATGATTGTACGTATAAAATATTATTAATTATAAGAAAATTTATTTGATCGTACGTATAAAATACTATTAATTATATGATAACACATATTTTTGTAACATCACATATAGGATATATAATAGTGACTAAGGGTGCACGTTCGGGTTCATTTTCGGGTATGTTTGGGATTTCGTGTTCGGTTCATATCTTTGAAAATTCGGTTCGAATTTAGATAACCAATTTAAATTGGTTTGGTTTAAATATTTTGATAGAGAATTAATAATTTTTAAGTATTTTTGGAGTTTTGAGTATATTTTAGCCTATATTTTAACTATTTTAGATATTTACGTTTGATTATTTGTATATATTTTCAAGTACTTAAACGAACTTAAAAGTATCATATATATCCTGAATGTTTTTATATATATTAAATCTAAAAAAATTAATACATATATAGGTATATAAATCTATTTTGGGATACCCAAAATACTACGGTTCGGATCGGATTTGAATAATTCGGATATCTAATCGATTTTGGTTCGGATTTGGTACTACTAATTCGAACTGGGATTGGTTCGATTCTTCGAATTCGAGTTTTTTGTCCACCTTAATTCGGACTGGGACTGGGATTTGGTACTACTAATTTCTATTACAAATGATGATGACATATATGTAACATAGTGATACTGATAAACAAGTTCATAAACAAGTTCACAAACAGCAATCTTACGACTTAGCTTAATGGACGTGCATATGTGACATCTTCGATGAAAAAACTCTTTCTACATCACAATACTACAACTAAAGGTTCACCTACAGTATTCTAAAAGTTTTGAAAAGTTTTGCTTCATTTAATTTAACAATTAAAGTTATTACATCGCTACATCCATGAGAACTCAATCCCATCTCAGAACCGCGTTTCCTCCTCGCGGCGGCGGTGGTCTGAGAACAGTGCCGGCCATGGGGTAAAGCTGGTAAAACACCAGCTTTAGGTGCCACAAAATATATACAAATTTAGGGGCAGTCATTTGTTAAAAGTTATATGTGGTCTAGTGGCTATTAGCGTCTTCATAACTATGTTTTGCCCTGGGTTCGAAACCTGCATGTCACATTTTGTTAATATGTTTTGTGTATATATGGGCCAAGTTATTTTTTGCTTTAGGCACCCACACTTGACAGGCCGGGCCTTTCTGAGAACCGGTGTTTCATGTAGCTGGAACCCCGAAAAGAGATGTAATCGCTTAGCTGTGAAGTGCGAAGCCGCTGTAGCGGAGAAGGAGACGACGGAGGAAGGGGTCCGGTGAGAAGTTCGAGAGTGCCATCACCTACGTATGAGAGATTGTATTCGAAATTGCAGTGACACTGGAATTGGAATGACAAAGGAAGAACTTATAGACTGCCTTGGTACCATTGCTCAGAGTGGTACTTTCAAATTCTTTTTTTTTTTTTTGTCACGAGTACTTCCAAATTCTTAAAAGCTATCAAGGTTTTTGTTTCATCTTTCCTACAACTAACGGTTCTATATACATCTTCTTAGCCTTTTTAACCAATTCGTCATAGAAAACTCGACGAGCTTGTGGTGATTTGATTGAATTTAAATGTAGCAATTTGGATCAGTAATCAAAACGTATACATATATTATTTTATTTTTTTGAGAAGAAAAAAAGTATACATACAATATATTGTTTAGTCGCATTGATGGTAAAAATCATATAATTATTCTGAACATGCCCAATTCATTAGAAACTTTAACCAGCATAATAGAAAATAAAACATTTAACATTGGTTTTAGATCTAAATAGCTTCCACGATACTTTAATCTTTAAATAAATCGCACTCACATGTATGCACATAAACTACACTCACATGTGTGCCTGATTGAACACTTTGTTAATTGGCACGACGGGAAACATTTTTTGTCGCAATCAGAATCCTTCTCGCAGCTTCCAAACTGGTTGATATCAGCTTTGAAGGTAGACTTAATTTCTGGATCACTCTCATGTTTTGTCTCTTGCATCTTCATCTCTCTTGCATCGGATATAGAGACATCTGTAGTGAAAAAAAACATAAGATTTAGTAAGCCTTTTTCATCAAAAAAACACATAAGATTTCAATGTAAGAACTGTAGAGTATATGTATAGAAGGGTAGATTAGTCATTCTGTAATACCTAGCTTAGCTCCTCTAATCACTATAAATATTGTAATCACGTTACATAATAAACTCATTCAGCCTACATACTCTATATGGTATCAGAGCCTTGATATCTAGGGATCTGAAAATTTTTAAGCCGCCAACCCTTCTTTCTACCCTTCTTATGTTTCTTCTTCTTCACGCTTCATCATGTCTTCTTCTTCACCGGCTTCTAACGCTGAAACAATCACAGTGTCTGACACTGTCAAGCTTCTCAACATCAACATGACAAATGTTACCAAGCTAACGGCTTCAAACTTTCTGATGTGGAGCCGTCAAGTCCACGCCCTACTTGATGGATATGATCTCGCTGGCCACCTTGACGGATCGGTCATAATTCCGCCACCAACGAACACTGTCGATGGAGTAACTACGCCAAATCCGGAGTATACGCTGTGGAAACGACAAGCTAAGCTGATCTATAGTGCGCTGCTTGGGGCTATCACCGTCACGATACAACCAATCCTCTCTACCGCAACGACCTCAAACCACATCTGGGAAACACTCTCAGAGACGTACGCGAAGCCCAGCTGTGCGCACGTCAAACAGATCCGTCAACAACTCAAAACTTGGACCAAAGGAACGACGTCGATCGATGTGTATGTGCAAGGCTTCATTACGCGCTTTGATCAGTTAGCGTTACTCGGCAAGCCAATTGACATTGAAGATCAGCTTGAGTATGTTCTTGAAGGACTACCAGAAGATTACAAGCAGGTCATTGATGCCATCGAAGGCAGAGACTCACCTCCTTCCCTCACGGAGGTTCATGAAAAGCTCTTGAATCATGAAGTTAAGCTTCAGAGCAAAGGCGTGCTGTCATCACCTCCCATCACCGCGAATGCAGCTACTCACCGTGGGAACTCAACTGGTTCTAACAACAATGGTCGCAACAACTATCATGGGCAGAACCGCAACAACAACAACAATCGTAACCAACAGCAGCCTTGGTCGCAACAACAAAACTTCTCTGCCCGTGGTGATCAGTCTTCTCGTGGCTATCAGGGTCGCTGCCAAATTTGTGCTGTCCAAGGACACAGCGCTCGACGATGTCCACAACTGCAGGGCGCTGCTTACTCCTCCGCGCCCGGTGCTCGATCGTTCTCACCAGGTCCAACCGCATGGCAACCACGTGCTAATATGGCTATGGCACAGTCATACAATCCAAATAGCTGGATCCTCGACAGTGGCGCCACCCATCATCTCACCACTGATCTGAGCAATCTCTCTCTGCACCAACCTTATACTGGCGGAGAGGAAGTCACGATCGCAGACGGCTCTGGCCTCTCCATCTCGCATACTGGTTCCACACTCTTACCCACACCCTCTCGCTCTTATAATTTAAAAGATGTTCTCTATGTTCCTAATCTCCAGAAAAATCTTATCTCTGTGTTTCGTTTGTGCAACTCTAATAATGTTTCGGTTGAATTTTTCCCTGCTCATTTTCAGGTGAAGGATCTCAGCACGGGGGTCCGATTACTCCAAGGCAAAACTAAAGATGAGTTGTACGAGTGGCCTCTTTCATCTTCCAAACCCGTCTCACTCTTTGCCTCACCATCACCAAAAACGACCCATTCCTCTTGGCATTCTCGTCTAGGCCACCCGTCTATTGCTGTTTTTCAAACCATTGTTTTGCAATTTGCTTTACCTGTTGCTTCTTCTTTACAAAAACATCCTTGTTCTCATTGCTTCATTAATAAAAGTCATAAGCTTCCCTTTTACAAAAATACCATCATCTCTTCTCAACCCCTCGAGTATATCTACTCTGATGTTTGGACATCTCCAGTCCTCTCCATCGACCATTACAAATATTACCTTGTGTTTGTTGATCACTATACCTGCTACACTTGGCTCTATCCCCTCAAGCAAAAATCTCAGGTCAAAGAAACCTTTATCCTATTCAAAGCAGTTGTTGAAAAACACTTTGCTGCCACCATCCGAAACTTGTATTCAGACAATGGGGGTGAGTTCATAGCTCTGCGATCCTTCCTGGCCACTAATGGGATTTCTCATTTCACCTCTCCTCCCCACACTCCAGAACATAATGGAATAGCTGAACGCAAGCATCGACATGTGGTAGAGACAGGGCTTACGCTTCTCCATCATGCGTCATTACCGGTTGAGTATTGGACTTATGCTTTTGCCACAGCGGTATATCTTATCAACCGACTTCCCACTCCAGTCCTAGCTCAACAATCTCCTTATGCAAAGCTCTTCAAGAAGCAGCCGAACTACTTGAAGCTACGTGTATTTGGCTGTGCGTGTTATCCTTGGCTTCGGCCTTATGCAACTCACAAATTGGAGAGCCGGTCCCTGTCTTGCGTCTTCCTTGGGTACTCTCTTACACAGAGTGCGTACTTGTGCCTACATCAGTCAACTGGGCGTATCTATGTCTCTCGGCATGTTCAGTTTGATGAATCCAGCTTTCCCTTTGTACACAAGAGTGCTACCCCGATACCTGAACCAGACACTTCACCACCTATTTTTTGTCCACCAACCACCATACCTATCAACCCAACGCCACTCGTACACACTCAACAAGTTGCCTCCCCGGGCCAGGATCCTCACCTGCCACAGTCTCCGTCTTCACCGACGGGTCCCGCTAGCTCTGCTGCAGCGGAACATGACTCTAACATGGGCTCAGGTATGAATTCACCGGTGCATACTAGTGATGCACATTCAGACACAGCAGGTAATGATATCTCACCCTTAATTCCTCCTACTTCTAACCTGCAGCCGACTCCCATACCTCCACCAAACCCATCTCCATCTCCATCACCCGAACCAAACCCTTCACCTGAACCATTACAACCACCAGTCCAAAACGCTCATCCCATGAAAACCAGAAGCAAAAACCAAATTATCAAACCAACAAAGAAATACTCCCTCACTGCCCAAACCAAAGACCCATATCCGATTCCCAAAACCGTGGCCCAGGCCATGCGAGATGAGAAATGGCGACGAGCCATGAGCGATGAATATGATGCTCAAATTGCGAATCGCACCTTTGAGCTTGTGCCTCCAGAACCTCATCAACATATCATTGATACGAGATGGATTTTTACTAATAAATTTTTAGCAAATGCTGATTATGACAGGCCAAAAGCTCGATGGGTTGCTCGTGGTTTCACTCAGGCTTATGGGATTGATTATGGGGAGACATTCAGTCCCGTTGTCAAGTCTCTCACCATTCGTCTTGTACTCCATCATGCCGTCACTCATTCCTGGCCGATCAAACAGTTAGACGTTAACAACGCTTTTCTTCAAGGACACCTTACAGATGAGGTATATGTTTCCCAGCCACCGGGGTTCAAAGATCCAGACAGACCCCACTATGTGTGCCGCTTACGGAAAGCTCTCTATGGTCTCAAACAAGCGCCCCGCGCGTGGTATCAAGAACTAAAGACCTTTCTCTGTCAGATGGGATGTCATAACTCCACTGCTGACACCTCTGTCTTCACTTACATCGCCAGCTCCGACGTTCTTTACATCTTGGTCTACGTCGACGACATCATCGTCACCGGAAGTACTACTCGCTTGGTCTCCGCTTGTATTCAGGTTCTTGCCTCACGTTTCTCACTCAAAGAACCTAAAGACTTGCACTATTTCTTGGGTATAGAGGTCACAAGAACATCTGGAGGACTCCACTTGATGCAACGGAAATATATTATCGATCTCCTCACCAAGATGAACATGCTCGAAGCCAACCCGGTTTCTACTCCTATGGCGACTGCTCCCAAATTGACTTTGCACTCGGGTACTGCTTTGGACTGTCCTCGTGAGTATAGAATGGTTATCGGCAGTCTCCAATACTTGGCCTTCTCCCGCCCGGATTTTGCATACAGTGTGAATCGCCTGTCTCAATTTATGCATCAGCCTACTGATGAACATTGGAAGGCTGCAAAACGAGTTCTCCGCTATCTCGCGGGCACACTTAGTCACGGCATACACATCAGTCGACACTCTCCTCATACGCTTCACGCCTACTCGGATGCTGATTGGGCAGGGGATAGTGATGACTTCATCTCCACCAATGCTTATGTTGTTTATATTGGTTCTACACCAATTGCTTGGTCTTCACGCAAACAGAACAGTGTCTCACGCTCTTCGACGGAGGCTGAGTATCGTTCTGTAGCTAACACGGCATCTGAACTTCGGTGGGTCTGCTCGTTGCTTACTGACTTGGGTATAACAGTGCCCACGATTCCGACGATATACTGCGACAATGTCGGTGCTACATACCTAAGTGCCAATCCGGTTTTCCACTCTCGTATGAAGCATCTTGCTCTAGACTATCATTTTGTTCGCGGTAATGTCCAATTCAGAGCTCTCCGCGTCTCTCATGTCTCTACCAAGGATCAGTTAGCTGACGCACTTACTAAACCCTTATCGAGATCACGTTTTACTGAGCTGATTAACAAGATTGGAGTGATCAAGCTCCCTCCATCTTGAGGGGGTGTGTAGAGTATATGTATAGAAGGGTAGATTAGTCATTCTGTAATACCTAGCTTAGCTCCTCTAATCACTATAAATATTGTAATCACGTTACATAATAAACTCATTCAGCCTACATACTCTATAAGAACACATAGAGATTTTGTATTTTATTAGGCTCATGCGAAGTTAAAACAGACATTGTTACTTTTTTTTTGTCGACAGACATTCTTACATCTTATTAGAATTACATAAGATACTTACGAACTGCAATAAGAAGACTGACGACCAAAAAAGTAACACTGCCAGAAGTTTTAACCATAGTTTTCAAGGTTTAGGAGGATGAAAATGCGGAATAAAGTCAGACCAAGTCTAGTTTATTTTTTAAGAGCGGATATATTTTTTGTTTTATATTTTTTTTAGAAATTTAATTTTTATATTTGAATATTTAGTCATATTTGTATTTTTGTATAATATTTTTGTTAAATAATTAATAACTTTTTTTAATAATTATATAAAAATAGTTGGACCATACATATATTAATAGGTCATATTCAAGTTTTAATAAAATATAGATTTGTACTGTTATGAGAAACATTGGTGACAACAAAAATAAATGAAATATTATTTGAAAATAATATTCTATTGATTGATCAGTGTTGGTAAGAGAATGGGGGCCCTCTCATTTAGTACGGTTGCTAAGAAAATAAAAGGAGTATGTGTATAAGAGAGAAGTGGGTGTAAGAATACTGGAATAAAAAGGAAGGTTACAAAATATCAATATTATTAATAGTTAGTTATATGTAAAGAACGGCAGTTAGTATATTTAAAGGTAAGTCTAATGGCAAAAAAGTAATAATGCATGTAGTAGGGGCAAATAATAGGAGTGATAATGTTTTATTAATATTGATTCTCTATAGTATATATATTTACACATATATATATATATATATATAGTAAAACTTCTATAATTAATAATGTTGGGACTATGGTTTTTTAATAATTTTTAGAGCTATCAATTTACAAAAAAAAATTCATATTTTAGATTTTTGTATATTTTTATTTATAAAATTAGAAAATATTTAATTTTACCATATATACATCACTTAAATTTTAAAAATTTGACTTTCATATTATTTATTATATTATTTAATGTATATTTTTAAGTTTCATTAATTTATATATGATTTTTTAGATAATTTTACTAAATATTATCAAAATATATTAAAATGTAAAAAAATGGAGGTATTTTTATTGTGAATATAAAACAACAATATAATATTTATTATGTACTTATATAAAATTTATATATATAGATTGTTAATTTATGATTTTAATAGGACCATATATTTACATAGAATATTTTTTTTAAATTATTATCTTATTCTTTTACCGATTTGTGTCATATTTTGAATTGGCCTAACTTGGGACCGAGAAAATTTATTAATTTATAGTATTTGTTAATTTATAGAATATTTATTTATGGATTTTCTACTGTAGATCAAATGAATTGATCTTGGTGAGTTCATCAATGGTAGCTTTTATGATAGCAATAATATTAAAACATATGTTATGCAACATCTGTTTAGTAAAATAAAATGAATCCAAAAATATTAATCTATATTAATTTAGATAGCTTAGAGTATCACTAAATTAATGGTAGAATTAGGATACAAATAATCCAAATGTCTCAATAATATTAAAATTTCAGTATCTGTGGAGACAAAATAATTAAAATCATTTATTAAATGATAATTGTAGACTAAATCATTTATTGAAGGATAAGTGTACTGGGGAATTGTCAGATTTTTAATAGTACTTCTTGTAAGAAATTTCAGATATTCTTTTCTAATGTTTAGTTATTTTAATTATTTTATGAATTAGAAATCATGTGAAAAATATTGATGTGGATGTCTTTAGAGGCCAAATAGTTTTTGAATTAACATAAATTATAATTAACTTGTGTTGATTTGTTTGCATTCTAGTTATAACATCTCTAACGTGGAATGATATCGGAATAAATTTCACTTTACAACGCAAAAACAAATATCATAAAAAATTAACAAAAAATAAATATGCAAAACAGATATATATCCAAATTTCTTATTTTTGTGGCGGAGATGATTTTTTGTTGTTTAATAATAAGAATATCTGAGGGGTTTTTGCCAAAACTAACCCACAACTTGATTTTAATTCCAAACCTATACCCAAACTTGAATCAAATGCAAAACTAACCTAAAAACCTAGTGAAATTACAGCTCAGCCCCTTGTGACCAAACAAAAAAACAGAAGCCATTTTTACGAATATAGCCCCAGTAAATCGTCTGAGTCGTCTAAGATGTTGGAAGTCGTCTGGACGACTGAAGTGTAAGTCGTCTGGACGACTGAAGTGTAAGTCGTCTGGACGACTGAAGTATAAGTCGTCTGGTACCAGTTTATTTTAAAAATAATTTATAAATCTTGTAAAAAAATATTTTGATGCGTAAAAATAAAAATCAAGTAATTATAAACAGTTTTAACTGATATAAATTAAGATATGATAAAATTGATTTGTTTTGAAGATATATGAGTGGAAGTAGTGAATCATGAAATACTTTGGTTTAGGAGTTTGGCAAACATATGTTGTAGTATTGTATGTATTGTTAGGGTTAGATTTTGGAAAACTAAAATGTTTTTTTCAAAAATTAGTTTTCACCTATATGTGTTTATTTCTGTGTATAGTAAACACTTTTCAAGTTTGATTTGGTTTTATGAAGTGTTTAATTAGATAATTAAGTTTAGGGGTTATGTTTAGGGTGTGGACGACTTATATTTCAGTCGTCTGTTAAATAATTTACCCGGACGACGTATATTTCAGTCGTCCAGACGACTTACTTGTAAGTCGTCTGGAAAGTCTTCTATTTTAGTTTCCCGCTAAAAATATTTAATTTCCCGCTAAAAATATTAAACTCTTCTGGACGACTTACATGTAAGTCGTCTGTTTTAATTTCTTCACCAGACGACTGAAATGTAAGTCGTCCAGGAAGTCGTCTGAGTCAAAAATATTTAATCTAATTGGATTTTTTGTCTCCTTATATAAAAAAAAATTTACACATTCTCTCTCCTCCTCTCAAATGGCTGCAACAAAAATGTAATGTTCATCATTCTAAAACTCTCCAACCTCTCTCTAATCTCTTTGACTTGAAAACACCAAACTTTATATGAATTTTTCAGTTTTGTCTCATGTATTTCTTACTAATCTATCTCTTTTGCAGGTTTTTAATCAAATGGTACTCATCTTCCACTAATTTAGAGGTAGATCTATTAATTTTAGATATGTATTTTTGTGTGTTCTATAAATGTAGATTTATCTAATCTTCCACTCATTTTCTCTATTTTTAAGTCATTTGAACGTTTTTGAATATGCAGGTTTTTCAGATCTGGATTTGATGTGCAGGTTTTTCAGATCTGGAAGACTTCTGGGACGACTTACCTGTTAGTCGTCTGGAAGTCGTCTGGAAGTCATCTGGAAGTCTTCTGACAAAGTCGTCTGGACTTCCAGGAAGTCGTCTGGACTTCCTGGAAGTCGTCTGGACTTCCAGGAAGTCGTCTGGACTTCCAGGAAGTCGTCTGGACTTCCAGGAAGTCGTCTGGACTTCCAGGAAGTCGTCTGGACTTCCAGGAAGTCGTCTGGACTTCTAGGAAGTCGTCTGGATTTTTCTGAGCGTTTTGGTAAGTTCTTATGTCTGATTTTTCTTCATTTGGTAACTTCTTGTTGTATAAAGTTCTTACTTTTTTCCCAAACTAAAACTCTCCAAACCCACTCTAATCTCTTTGACTTGAAAACACCAAATTTTATATGAATTTTTCAATTTTGTCTCATGTCTTTGTTACTAATCTATTTTTTTTTTTTGCAGGTTTTTAATTATTTGGTACTCATCTTCCACTAATTTAAAGGTAGATCTATTATTTTTAGATATGTATTTTTGTGTGTTCTGTAAAGGTAGATTTATATAATCTTCCACTCATTTTTTTCTGTTTTTAAGCCATTTGAACGTTTTTGAATATGCAGGTTTTTCAGATCTGGATTTAATATGCAGGTTTTTCAGATCTGGAAAACTTCTGGGACGACTTACTTGTTAGTCGTCTGGAAGTCATCTGGAAGTCGTCTGGAAGTCGTCTGGACTTCCTAAAAGTCGTCTGGACTTCCTGTAAAGTCGTCTGGACTTCCTGTAAAGTCGTCTGGAAGTCGTCTGAACTTCCTAAAAGTCTTCTGGCAAAGTCGTCTGAACTTCCTGGAAGTCGTCTGGACTTCTTAGAAGTCGTCTGAACTTCTTAAAAGTTGTCTGGTCTTGTCTACTCAAGTGGAATCCAAGCTTGTCTTTGTAGATGAATGATCTATAATAGTTTTGTTTGTGATCTGTTTTATGATCTGCATGTATACTCTTTTAGTTGTGAATTTTTTGTAAAATCAGTAATAATGTTTTCCAAGATGTATTAAATGTGCTAACAATGTGTTTACACATTTACAAATCAATGAAATAATAGACTTCAGTAGCCTTTTTCTTATCTTTGGATCTCTCATATGCAATAATAAACTCCAATGGCCTTTTTCTCATCTTAATAAACAAGAATGTTGGTAAGAGATGGAAACAAACAATAGTAACTAGTCAAAGCATATCATATTTTTTATAAGTTTGCATTGAAAAACTTAGTCAAATTTAGTAAAACTAAGGGAGAGAACATATTTTGTAAATATGAGTTTTACATATCTTGAAGTTACTTATCACTCTTAAAAATACAAGTTATTCATAAACTAACGTAGAAGACTTAAAAACTAGTGGAGAAGACGCGGACGACTTCAATCTAAGTTGTCTAGACGACTAAACTATATGTCGTCTGGTCAACGCAGAGGTTATTTTTGCAATTGACTTTGAAATCTGTTATTTCGGACGACTGAAAGTTAAGTCGTCTACTATTGTTTGGTTAAAAAAAAACTCCAAAAAAGCTAGACGACTTACATTTCAGTCGTCAGAGGTTAGTTTTGCATTTGACTGGATTATTTCAGAAGTTTGACTTTTTGGACGATTTACGTTTCAGTCGTCTAGTGAAAATTAAAATAATAATATTTTTTTTAAAAGTAGACGACTTAAAGTTAAGTCGTCATAGGTTAGTTTTGCAATTGAAAAAAAAAACTTCAAGATTTAATTATATACAGACGACTTATAATTCAGTTGTCCACGAGACGACTGAAATGTAAGTCGTCCAGGATTTACGAGGTTTGACCAGAATCTCGGAAAAAAATCCTGGACGACTTACAATTAAGTCGTCTGGTGGACGACTGAATTATAAGTCGTCTGTGTATAATTAAATCTTGAAGTTTTTTTTTTCAATTGCAAAACTAACCTATGACTACTTAATTGTAAGTCGTTTACTTTAAAAAAAATATTATTATTTTAATTTTCGCCAGACGACTGAAATGTAAGTCGTCTGGGGAAGTCAAACTTCTGAAATTATCCAGTCAAATACAAAACTAACCTATGACGACTGAAATGTAAGTCGTCTAGGTTCTTTGGAATTTTTTTTGAAACCAAACAATAGTAGACGACTTAACTTTCAGTCGTCTCAGGTTACAGATTTCAAAGTCAATTGCAAAAATAACCTCTGCGTTGACCAGACGACTTCCAGGTAAGTCGTCTACAGCCAGACGACTGAAAGGTAAGTCGTCTACAGCCAGACGACTTCCCAAGTAAGTCGTCTGACGAACAGATCTGGAAAAAAACTCGATGTCATACCTTAAATTAGTGAGATAAGTTCCTTAGCATACATAAGGCTTCTCCAAGCACACAGAATCACAAACGGAAGTCACCCACCCATAATCGTTAGCTTCTATGACTCTATGAACCATAAAAATTTTAGAATCAAAATCTTGAGTTTTTTTAGCTCATTATGGAGAGAAAGTGAGAGATATGTTGTGTTTAGGTCACAAGAATGGAAAAAGAAGAAGGGTAAATCGATTTTAGGAGCATTAAGAGCTTCAAATTGGTTGTTCATGGTGGTTGTGGTATTGATGACAATGGCAATCTTGTAATTACTTGAAGATGATGAGGGTGAGAGAGTAAAAATGTCATTTTCGAAAAAAAAAATTAAAAAAAAATGGATGGCATTTTCGTAAATTATATGAACTTGTGGGGTGAATAGGGCAAAACCAATTTTCAAAAAAAAAGGAGGTTAGTTTTGTGTTTGACTTTAAGTTATAGGTCAATTTTGCAAAAATCCCAATATCTGACGAGTCGAACCTCAACCAACTAATTTTCTGAGAGTCTGTCTATCAGCATTAGAAAGACTTAATTGTTTGCAATGTGGGAACTAGATATCTATATCATCTAACTACACAAATAGATATATCTGAAATGATAGGTTTTGAACTCAAAATACTAACACATTTCCAAATTCACGATACCACTCAACCATAAACAGTAGGAAAAAAAAGGTCAATTCCTCCTTGAGATGTTAATGTGGTTAGGAGATCGATTCTTACGAGCCTAAAGACATCTATAAGTCTATAACCACATAGTTACAAGGAACATCCATGAATTTTGATTGATAAAAACAAGAGATTTATCTAGATTGAGATCACATCTGTGAAGAACATCTTAAAAAAGGTTTGAAGAACATTATAAATGTTTTCTGTATATTAATGGATTCGAGATTATATATATATATATATATATATATATATATATATATATATATATATATATATATGTGTGTATTCAAGATATATACGTATGTGTGCATACGTAATAATATGACTATGTATGGGCTCATCTGAAAATACAGATGCATGATTCTTTTCAGATGTACAGTACAAAGTGGAAATTGATTTGCCTAGTGATAAAAGGAATATAAATGGATATATTCTAGATAGATGTGAAAAAACTATTACTAGGTCAATAAAAAAATAGTTACTCAGATAAAATTTATGATCACGTCGATAAGAAAAATTATTTTTGTAGAGATGATTTATTTGATAAAACCTCCGACTGGATGAATTTAGTATAAAAATCTACAAATATGTATATACACGAAATATCTACCAATAAGGATTCAATAATCAAATAAAAATGTTTTACTAAAAAAATCAAATAAGCTTGTTGTTCCCTAATATGCATTTAATTGTGTAATAACGAATACTAGATCTCGATCCGCGCAAGGATGTTTGTTTTATTTATTTTTATATAAATATTTTGTTTTTAATTCTAGATTGGTAGTATTTTTGACTCGCGGTTAGAAAGCGCGAGAGTATTTTTATTGATAATTTATTAATTCACATTTTATTTTTAGGTATGAACATTTTATTTTCGGTTCAGTACTAAATTTGTTTTTTTTTTGGCTTCCGTTCAGTTGTGGTTTTGCTTTTTCAGTCTTTCAGTTCAAAAGATATAAAAACAGTTTGGTTATATTTGGATTGGTTTTAATTTGACAATTTTAGTTTTTGGCTTGGTTCAAATAAAAATGTTAGGAACCTGATAAATTTTTAAGTTCAATTTAGTTCTGGTTCGGTTTTTATTTTTAAGATAATTTTGAATAATTCAAAATTTGTACCTATGTTTTTAATAACTATAGATTCTAAAAAATAGTTTTGTACCATTTGTTAAGATCGGAATCTAGAAAATACATTGATTTACAAATATTTAGAATAAATAATTTATGATCATGAAAAAATTCTCAACGGGTATTATTAAAAAAAATTCTTTTTCTTTTGTAAAACGGAAAAAAAAAGTTTTCAGATATTAAAATAAGCAAACATCATCAAAGGTTGTTTAGATGTGAACATTTTGTCTAGAATAAGATCCTGCTGATAACAATTTTTTGATTAAAGATATAGTAGTTGCTTATATAAAAAAAAAATATTAAAGATATAGTTTGAAATTAAATCTTAAATACGCTTTATATAGACGTACAATCATGAATTTTTGGTTTATTATATGTTTATTGAATTTTTAGTTAAAGAGTTGTTAAATATGAAATAATTTGCGTCTAGCATATATAGTTTTGCAGCTTTTGCTATTGTATTTTTTCTATGTAAGCTAGAAAATTAAAAAAAAAGTTTAAGAATGAACCCATACTCATAAAATATATATGCTAGAATCTAGTACAAAAAATATCATGACGGTGTATAATTTATTTAATTCTTGATTTATAGAGTCAAGTTTACATATGAAGTTCGGAATCTTAAACTTCAATTTCGTATGATAACTTAGTCCGACTTAGGTTGTTAGTAAAAGTGTCACTAACAATATACATACAAATAAATACATTGACTATCTATTTTGAATGGATATTTTAATACACAAAATGAAAAGTTAATAAGAATAATAAAAGAAATTTATAGTTACGAAAATTCTGCATCATTAATTATTCAATAATAGTTGTTAGGCAACATGAATAGGTCCAAAAATAGTTTTCAAAAACGTTTAATATGAGAATATTTTTTTGCTTAAATTAAATAAATTATATCACAATTAAAATTAAATGGTAATGACCTACTTGTAATATTAAAAGAAAATCAATGGGATGTCAAAAATGTACTTTTATCACTCATCTTTAATATCCCCTTTTTAAACTTCCTTGATATCCTTATATTGTTAGAATTTATTGGATAAGGAAAGTACTAATGTGAGTGAATCACGTAATTAAGTTTTTTGGAAGATACATTAGTTTATTAGGATGCCTATATCAGTGGGAATTAATGTGAGTAGATTTCGGTTTTGTTAACCTTAGATTTTGTCAAGTAATATATCTTGATTTAATAAAATATATTTATTTATTAGATTTCTATTTTGAGAAGATGACTCTGGTTTATTGATTTTGGTTATTTGAAAGACAATTAATTTAGAGGGAGCAAACCAATCTATTGTCTTCTTCATCTATAGAGAAATTTTGCCATAAAGAGAAATACCAAAATTTCATTAATGTGTTATGAAACTTTGTTATAATCAATAAATTTGCTGATGCATTGTGATGATAATCGGTATGATTAAAAAAATGATCAAGATCTGTATTTTATTGTTGAACTTTAGTGCTCAAAAAAAAAATCAAGAAATGGTTTTATTTTTTTAGGATGCTTTGGTATGAAGCTCTGACTGAGTCGGATGAGGAAGATGACCAAATAACGTTAATAGATTAAATGTGGTGTGAGAAATCGATAGAAGTGGTGCTGAGTTTAGGAAATTATTTAATGTCGTTAAATTTATTTAAAAAATAGGAAATATTATTCACAATGGTATTTGGGTGTAAATATTGTGAAAGATTAAAGGGAAGTTCAAATGTGTATCGATTAGTTAAGAATAATAATGATAAGATTAGAGATTAAGTAATATGATTTTCTAGAAATAGGTCCATTAAGTCTATTTTTTTCTTAAGATCACACATGAATCAAGGTTGTGACTTCTGTTTTAATATATAAGATATGATAATTATAGATAAGAAATTTTACAAGACTATAATGATTAACTAGTTTCCCCGCAAATTCAAAAATAATTTTATTTTATTTTATGAATATAAATTTTTATATTCTATTAAATAAAGTATGAAGTAAAATTTTGGTGTGCTCTTTAAAAAGAAAATAATATTAACTCTGATATGTTTTAATCATATGTTTTGTATGGGTATAAAATGTATAAAATGTTTATAATAAAAATGGAGTAGTATAAATTAGTGCCTCAAATCCGAAAATGGAGATTCATATAATTATATTCTTCGAAGTTGACATTTGCTGACGCCATTTGACAGAAGTTAGGTTAAAAAGTGCCAATGATATATTTCTCTGATTAGTATATAACATCTAATTTTCTTTATTTTTATATATGATTTCATGTGGCTCTCCTTAATCGTAAAATAACTATATGAAAAGAGGACGTACGAAGCCTTATAATATTTTATCATATGAATACGAACGGATAGAGACGTATCGATATATTGCACCTCCAATGGTTATAAAAAAGAAGAAAGCAACTCGAGATAGATACTCGGGATTATCAAACCATTCATTATTAAGTACAATTTAATCCTGCAATTATATGATCTGATCAATGTACCTGCAAACCAAAACTCAGAAAATTATTCGCATTTTTAACTTTTATTTAGTGGGGTTGATACGCGTCCATGAAAAATATGGATTACAGAAAGGCTTACGTAATCTAAACAGATAGGTTAAGTGATTAATTAATTAATTAATTAATTAGTGTTGGAAGAGAAAGCACGAGTGGATCACTACCTTAATTTAATTGTTTAAGTACTATTGTAGCAACATACTTTTTAATATTTCTTCAAAAAAAAAACATACTTTTTAATAGAAAATGATTCTGAGTTCGATCGAGACTGAAACCAATAGGTAGCAAACAAGCCTTTGATAGATGTTTATAAGCGAATAAGCGATAAAATGGAGCTACCAAGATTAATATTATCATCATATTATTGTATATCCCAATTTCTTTTTCAGTCAATTAATATAGTTAATAAAGATAAGATTACAAATCTTGAATATAAAATAACCAACAGAGATCATGAAAAAAAAATATGTGGAAGTGTTTTAAATTAGAGAAATTGCACCCAGTAGACACAAAAAAAAAACAAAATTCACTAACTAACTAAAAATACCCTCTCTCTCCTACTTTCTCTTCCTATCTTTCTCTAATCTTTCTCTAAAAATCTAATTTTATTTTTTTTGGCTATTTAGCAAATAAGCCCTTTAAATTATGTGGGGACTGGTCATACATAATTCATCAAAATATCAAAATTTTGCATACACTCTTCTTCTTTAACGCCCTTTGAATGATCATATATCGTCGCAATTTGATTTGTAGTTGAGATGTATTTCTTTTCTTGTTGCTATAGGAACTTTCCAGTGAAGTTAGCATTCTCCACTAGGACCTCTTAATGTGATTTTCTAGCACACAAATTTTAGGAAATTTACGGTATATTTTAGGAAATCAACGACAACTTATTTTAAAAATTCTTATTTCAAAAAGATAGATTTTGTAAATTCTTTTAGGCGGTATAAGGTTTATAAGAATATATTCTCATACATACATATTTAAGTGTATCTGTAACTTGTAAGTTACAAATTCGAGCTTTAATTAAACTTTACGTGTATGCTAATGCATAATCTACATAATCAAAAGATAAAATTGATCATCTTTATTCGACATTTTGCATTTGTTTTCTTCATTTAGATAATTATGTAGGTTTAAATGATTATATTTAATGTGGAGAAAATAACAAGAATAGAAGTTAAGCATGTAAATAAATGGTTTTAAGTTATGTCTTGATGTTACAAAAAAAAAAGTTATGTCTTGCTGAATTGTTATTTGGTGCATTAGTTGGTCATTATTGGCCACGAGTGGTCACTAGAAAATGTTTGGACCCACTCATAACAAATTTCAGGACCCAGCTATCAAATTATATCGTGTTTCTGTCCAAATATATTTAATTTTCTTTGGACAATAAGATGTTGAGCAAATTAGCTCAATATACTTAAAAGGGTGAGATACCATACAAATGGGAGAAAATGGTAATGATGGGGGAAGAAAATTGGAGGGATTTAGGGTATAGAATGCAAATAGGGGATACTTGGTGTGTAGAGAGTACAAATTCTCTAAGATGTTTTTAAAAAGGTTATGTTAGCCACTAAACTCCGGTTCGCTCTTCGCAAGCTTCGTAGTAGATACGTCTATTTTGTGTATATGTATAGTTATGAACTGAACGTATGTACTTGAATAAGAAAAAACCATACAATATTTCTCAAAGAAAAGCATCCAAATATTTTTCAAACAAGGTATAGTAGATTTGACATATGTTGTATCACGCACATTCGATAAGAATCTAAGTGTTATTGATGGTCAGATGCATCTTTCTAAAATTCTTGTAACAAGCCAACGCTTCTTTCTGTAGATCTCTCTGCATATTTTGTTATAGTATTTTCCACTGAACTGTCAATTTGATATATCAAAAAGGGTTTTGAACGATTTTTGTTTCTTTCTAAATAATCTTTTTTTAATATATACTTCTTTAAAAAATGAACTGAAAACCAAGTGTAGAGTCACATGATGTTGATCATTGAGGCTGATTAGACGAAGGTTTGTGTATAAGGGGCAGTTTCTTGCCTTCCACATACCTTTTTCAAAGAAGTTTTTCAATTATAGGGTTGATGAATACAACATGGTAAATATCAAAATAAGAACCATTTTAAAGGTTAAGGCAAAACAAGAAAGTTATAAACTGAAAGCGAAAAACATATTAAAAAGTATTTAAAACCAAAACTTGAAATAGAAAGCATCCACCAACTAAAAAAAAGTAAAAGGAAGCTTCACATATATATCCAAACAAAATTAGTGGCGAGAACCCATTTTAGGCGAGAATGGTTAATCTAACTAAAAACAATACTTAATTCTCCAAACCAAGAAGGACAAGTAAGATAACATCACAAAACCAAAACAACCATAACGTCAACCGGAACAATAAACAGCCTCAATTCTCCAAAGAAATCTCCAACGCCAAGCAAATAGGTGACACAAACCTGGTTAACTAAAACCGCGTACAAAGATGCAACACAGGGTCATCTCGAAATTTAAAGGATCATAAACATTTTAAAATAAATTTGAATAAAAAATTACTAGAATTTGACGTCATATGGTCTATCTATATTGTTAGTTTAAAAACATTTGAGGGTTAAACCATTTTGCTTTACCCAGAACCAAGGCCGGCTAAGTAGAAGACAAAGGGTGTGAGTGCTCCGGATCCAAATCCGTATCTTCCCGTATATTAATAGTTAAGGAGTCTAATTTCTTTTATAAATCAATATTTTTATATAAAAAAATCATAAATATAATAAATAAAATTGAAAAATGCCCAAAAATATTTGATATGTATATAGTTTTATTTTTATCACAAAATATACAAATATTACTAATTAAAATTTAAAAATAGTTTAAACATTATATGAATATAAATTTTAGAGAGTAAAAACAATTTTTTTACCTTAAAACTTATAATAGTGTTAAGCTGGCCCTGCCTAGAACTGGCCATACACGCATGGTACATGCAAGAGGAGAATCAGAGAAGCTTCAATAACCTACCTGAGACAACGCATGCAATATAAGGGAGAGAAGATATGAATGAGGGATAATTCGGAGACGAAGCTTTGAACATTAAGTAATCAAATAATTTCCTTCAAAAACTGTGAAACTATGTCAAATAATTTCCTTCAAAAACTGTGAAACTACGTAAAATATGCCGTTTATTCAAATGATCTATGAGTATGTAATTTTGTATGGTTCTTTTTCACTCTTCTGATTAAATAAATTAGGATTTATGATTAAAAAGGATTTTTTGCATAATACGCTCTACAATAATATACACACTATCCATTGGACCCACTTGTCCATGATGCATTCCTTTTCTATTTCTCCAACATTATAAAACACTCCTAACCCGTCCTCTTGCTTTAAACCAACTTCTTCCCACAAATAAAATTAAGTATACGAACTCTTTCATATTCATCTCTTACTCTTAGAAACCAAATACATCAATGATTCCGGCGGAAATCACCGGATATTATCAATATTTATCGCCGGAAAACTTAGGAACACTCCCGACGGAATTCAACATAATAAATATGCCCTCATCTCCAACATCTTCCTCTTCCTTAACATACTTAAATGATCTCATCAACAACAACTACTCATCATCATCCATCCGTCAAGATCTCATGATGGGCAACAACTCAACTTCCGATGAAGATCATCAGCATCATCATCATCAGAGCATCATCATAGTCGACGAGAGGAAACAGAGGAGGATGCTTTCAAACAGAGAATCCGCTAGGAGGTCGAGGATGAGGAAACAGAGACATCTTGATGAACTCTGGTCTCAGGTGATAAGGCTTCGCAACGAGAACAACTGTCTTATTGATAAGCTGAACCGTGTATCGGAGACTCAAGATAGCGTATTGAAGGAGAATTCTAAACTCAAAGAAGAAGCTTCTGAACTCCGACAACTTGTATGTGAACTAAAATCTAACAAGAACAGCGACGATGACAACAACTTTGTAAGAAAGTTATCGGAATGAGATTGTGGTTTCTTTGTATCAACAGAAAAGATCAATGGGGTTTTGGGTTTTGGTTCTTTCTCGAATATAAAGTTGGTGATAATCATATATTAGTATATTATATTGTATGCATACTATATATATTGAAGTTAGATAATATAACTTATAGTTCTTGAGCGATTATCTACTCTCTCTTCTTTTTTATTTTTACATTATTATAACTTAGGAGTAATCATAATCGTAGACATACCGGGTAACGTTAATAAGTATTAATAGATTCCACAACCCTGCAGATCCGGATTCTAATTGATTCATTCCACATTTCCATTAATTAGAATTTGTAAACAACAAATATTAAAAGATTTACGTGGTTATGTGACTTCGGTTATTTGATTTCACACCTTACTATTCTGTAAAATTTGTTATTTTTCACTCATATATATTATGTCGCCATGTAAAAATATTAGAATCAATGTTATTTTTACTTGGAAAATCTACTTAAACTCATCATATTCCCTATAAAGATAATATTTGAAGTATATATTCTGACATTAATACTTCGAACACGTAAGATATTTCTAGAAAGAGTAACAAAAGACAAAATAGTAAGAAAAACTTAGATAATCTAACACTGTTTTAGTTACAAACAAGAAAAAATGAAAGTGGTATGATAAAAATAAAGACCAGTTAAAAAAAATAAAGACCAGTAATAACGACCTCTATTAACATATTGGGAGAGTTTGTTTGCCGCATAATACTGCACTGAACATCCCTGCATTGAAATCATTCATAGCGAACAAGAAATAAAACAAAAGATTGCTAAAATGGTGGCCCTTCTTCTCTTCTTTTACTTTTGTAATTTAATCAAATACTTAATCATCAGATTTTCTTTTTCTTATTGCTTTGATCAACTTTTTTTCCCAAACCTTTTTATCCGTTTATATCATCACTCCGACTGCGACAAACCCACCAAGAATGTTTTCTTGAATTTCACCTGGCGCATTACTATTATGCTAAACTTGAGCACTATTATTTGACCTACTATTTTTTTCTTCCAGGTTTAACTTTTTCACCTACTTAAACACACATATGGGTAATAGTCGTCTATTTTCAGCCACAAGTTCATAAACTGTGAAAAAGTTCAGTAAGAAAAAAGTTTATAAACTGCACTAACTTTCAGCCACAAGTTTCACATATTTATTCTTTTTTTTTTAGCAACTCACATATTTATTCTCATAACATTAATGCTATTACCGACAAGTATTAACTATTAACCCATCGGAATCATACATCTTAGGATTTGGTCGAATTATCTGTAGATAATTACTATATAGAAAATATATGAATAGTAGTTACGAATCGGTTTGGACCTAGACACAGTAGACACCACGATCGTTACATTCAACAACGATACTCGATGTTAGAAATGCTCTAACCTAAAATTCTATTTAAAAAAAAATGAAATATAAGTTAATATGAAATAAAAATGTTTTGATCCTATTTTATTTTTCACTTTATAATAGAGTGATGAACAAACAAAAAAGAAATTATTTTATTTATAGAGTAAACTCCGTTATAAAATAAGATATGAAGTTGAGTTGAAATATTTTTTATTTTATATTTATTTTTACTTTATTTTAGAAGAAAAATTGAGTGGGATGGATATACCCTTAAAAATAATTCCAACAGTTGAACAATATTCTATGTCTCTATTGCCATACGCCCGGTGACTTTTTCAATGGTCAAGTTCTGACCCTTTCCCATTACGTTGTCTAATATGAGATCTATTCAATTATGTGTTTAGTAATTGCTGAATATAAAAAAAAATTGAAATGAAAGAAGACAAATTCTATAAAAGGAGACGCAAGAAGACAAAAGAATGGCGGAGGGTGCTAGTGCCTGCCAACAATATCGAAGCCTAGAGCGTTTTCGAGAATCGAGACTATTAAAATGTGTATTACCTGCTCCCCGGTTTCACAAATAATATTATTTCAAAGTTTTCACATATATTAAAAATTATTTAAAATTTTTATTTTAGATTTTGTTTACATATTATTAAAAAAAATTAAATTAGTATATTTAAATAACGAGATAAAATCAATTTTTTTATTTTTTACCATAAAATATAAAATAATATTTGTTTATGAAATAAAAATAAAAATCCAAACCAAAACTCTTTGCAAATATATATATATATATATATTTTGGAAACTTGGAGTTTTGTAGATAATCATGTTGACCAAAATAATTTACATTTTTTTTTTGGTTAGAGGATTTTCATTGACCAAAATAATTTACAAAACCTATGTTTAATTAAAAACAGACTACTATTACGTGTCTATGCAGAAGAGTGTTTTTTTTGTCAAGAAGGGAGTATTAACTATATGAGTTACTAATCATATAAAACACCAGTTTTTATTATCTAGGAAAATTGCATCGATATCTTATAAATTAGCAGTGAACCTCATTGTTATCTAAGAAAATTGCATTGGATAACATATTGGAAATTCACACTTTTTGCTAAAAAATATAGAAGACAAGGAAAAATTTATGTTATTCTTTTGTGTTTATTTCTCTGTTCATGCATGGATAAAAATATTTATAAAATAAATATATTATAATAGTTCGTTAATTTTAATTTTACATTATTTATTATATGTACAATTTATATTAATAAAATTATACTATATTATCTTAATCAGACATGATTTTGGATATGTAATATCTACTCGGTTTTGGTTATTAAATATACTAGATTTTTTAACCACGCTACATGCAGATAAGATATTATATGTATTTCTCAATTCTAAAAAAAATAATGTATAATATTGTATTACATTATTTAAATAATATAAGATAAGACTACATAACATAAATATATTTTTTTAAATTTTCTTTGTGGAAATCATTATGTTGTTTGATTGTTGTACTTGATTCACATATTTGCATAGTTATTTGTGAAAGATGAATAACTATATTTTTATTATCAGTAAACAATATATATTTATTATATAATATAAGAAAAATAAAATTATTTACTTTTAAAACAAACTTGTCTCATGTTGGGGACTAACTTATAAACATATCATATTTGAATGAGACATTTTTACGGTTATCAATCTTCTTAACAGTCAAGAAACAAATCTGAATATCAAAAAATATCTCATACGATCTCTTTGTGAAAAAACTGCTCTGAAAAAATTGAATTTATGCATAAAAAAGAATTGGAAATGGATGTGCAGATGTGTTATCTAAGTCAGCTTTACAAAATACTATTCATAGTTCATATATCATTTATGTCCATCCTATTTTTTTGTCCATCCTTTCTTAAACATCTTGAAATAACTGATGCTAATTAATAATAAATTTTTAGCTGGCAAAAAAAAAATCAAATTTGTCTAATTATCGCTTAATTTGTCTAACTGATATATATGTATTTCTCAATTCTAAAAAAATAATGTATAATATTGTATTACATTATTTAAAGAATATAAAATAAGACTACCTAACATAAATATATTTTTTAAATTTTCTTTGTGAAAATCATTATGTTGTTTGATTGTTGTACTTGATTCACATATTTGCATATATGTTTGTGATAGATGAATAACTATGTTTTTATTATCAGTAAATAATATATATTTATTATATAATATAAGAAAAATGAAATTATTTACTTTTTAAACAAAGTTGTCTCATGTTGGAGATTCGGTTATAGACATATAATATTCGAATGAGACATTTTTACAGTTATCAATCTTCTTAATAGTCAAGAAACAAATCTGAATATCATAACAATATCTCATACGATCTCTTTGTGGAATAACTGCTCTGAAGAAATTGAATTTAGACATAAAAAAGGACTCGAAATGATGTGCAAATGTGTTATCTAAGTCAACTTTACAAAGTACTACTATTCATAGTTCATATATCATTTAAGTCCTCTAAAACATCTTGAAATAATTGATGTTAATTAATAATAAACTTTTGGCTGGCAAAAAAAATCAAATTTGTCTAATTATCGCTTAAATATTTTATTAATATTGTCTAAGAAGCTTTCAATTGATATCATAGTTTAATTTTTATTAGTTTTTTGTTAATTTTAGAGGTTTTTGTATTTAAGATTTTTTTTTCATATTAAGCTTATATTTCTTTCACATAATATATATATATATATATGTCATAAAATTACCATCAAATAAGTTTTACTTATTTATTATTTTGTTTTTAATGCAAATACACTTTTTAAATAATTTAATTTAAAATAAAATTATATATTAATTTGTTGTATTCTAACAATTTGATTGATTTAATTAATTTGCTTTGGTGGATAACTTAAAAAGTTTTCATATGAATCGGAAAAGCAAGCTTATGTTGTTATATTATATTTATTTGTGTATATGGAATCTATATATAATGCTAGTGTAATAAAGAAAGAATATATTTTTTGTAACTTCAAAAAGATACATTATTATAATTTGAAATTAATCAAAATTGAATAAAGGTAATTAAATAAATCTAATTGTTTTTTTATCTTGTTTAGTTGGATTCTCATGAAAAGAAATCGATAGGTTAAACAAATGTTTCAAAATTTGTTGTGTTATTGTTTTGTCTATAAATTACAAAATTTATTAAATTGATATATTTAATTATTGCATCCTTAAATAATATTTTATTAAGATATTAGAGAACTATGTTTTGAGTTGTTCTGTCAAAATTGTACAAAAATCTATGTTTTTTCATATTTGTCACGAAAATTTATATGTTAAACTTACTTTTACAAAATTCTTAACTTTGTCACGAAAACAAAAATCTATATTTTCATATTTATCAATATTCTCACACTTTCAAAGAATATATTAGCTTAGTCACTTACTTATTTTTTTTTACAAAACAAAGTATCGGAGTTTTGAAAGTTGAATCCATATTATTGTAAATGTACATAGGAGTTTGTGATTACATATTTAGTTATTCTTGTATATGTGTTCAAGAAAGTTTCAATGGTTTAGTGGTATTTGTCATATATTTATGTCATAATAACCTGGGTTCGATCCTTTCCTTTGCATTGTTTTTTCATTTTTTACGAAAAAATAAATGAGATGACGTGGCAACTTCGGACTCTCTGATTGGATGATTTTTTGTACCTATGTGGACACTCTAAAAGGAGCTTATATCCCTTTTTTAGTATATTATTATTATTATATAGATTGGATTACACCAACTTTGAATTTAACTATAACATTTTTGTTCTAAATAATTTAAAATATTGATTAACTTTGTTATTTTCAGTTAAGTTTGTTGTTTTGGTAGACATGTAAATATATTTAGTAAAATTATGTATATCTTAATAGATATTATTTTGAGAATGGAATATAAATGATAAAATAAAGTGTTAGTGAACCAAAAGTTACATAAATAAATGTAATCATAGTATTTTGAAATATCATGCACATATATAAATTTTACAAGAGAACTAACTTATAACAATTGGTTAATATTTTTTTTTATTAAAATGTATTGAGGCATTCCACAATCTATATGTATAAAAAGAAATAAAATAATATCATAAAAGTGATATCTTTTTATTGTATTTAGAAGTTTTATTTTGGATATAATAAATCAGATTAGTTGAGTTACTTATTTTGTTAATATATTAAGTTACAGATATTCTTTCAAATTCATATTGAAATATAGTTATTTTTATTCTAATTAAGCCAAATCAAAATAGTTTTATTTATCACATTAGTTAATTTCTTCATCTTAGTTAAGTAAGTATATTTTCGTAATATTTTAATAATTAGATTTATGTTGATTTTTAAAAATATTAAAAAATAAAGTGATGAACGAACACATATCGATACACTTTTAAAATTCATAACGCATAACGATATTTAACATAAATAAAAAAATTTAAAATTCTAATTAATTTTATACCTTAAATTTATTGAAAGGTAAGCAAACAATTATTTTAAATAATATTAAACATGATAATTCTGATATACTTGGATATTTTGATTATGGTTATATTAGGTTGTACAAATATAATAAAAATTAACAAGCAAACTAAAATTTGAGAAATATAAGAAATATAAAAATTAACAAGCAAACTAAATTATAATATTTTTGGTTTACTAAAAGGATCTGGAGTTATAGAGTTATTTTATTAAAATATTTTGATTACATTGAAAATATATTCTATGTTGTGTGAGATCAAGTTTTAAAAAAGAAGTTAATTTTTTTAAAGGGAAATACCTTAGGATAGCAAGTTTATGTCACAAATATAGACTCTAAGAATCAAAATGACCAAAATGTTTTATTAAAGAGATAAATATACACTTATATCCGTACGGTTAACTAATCCAAATCTTAGGGTTAACTAATCCAAACTTTAGGGTTTAGAGTTAAGGGGTGAGGATTTGAGATTGAGTTTTAAAATTTTATAAAATAAAAAATAAATATGAAAATAGAAATTTCTAAAATAGTTTCAAAAAATATTTTTGAATTACAAAAAGAAAATTTGAAAAATAAAAAAATTAATTTTTTTTATAAAAAAATTCGAATTTGAAAACATATAATCTGTGTTTCAAAAAAAACATATAATCTAAAACAATAAAAATTCAAAAAAAAACATATAATCTAAAACTATAAAAAAAATTAATTTTTTTTATTTCTTTTATATATCTAGGATATTAGGATCCTTTTATCTATTAAATAAAATATTTTGGTCATTTTTCTCCGTATGGTCTATTTTTGTGATCAAAACTTTTAAAATGGTATGTTTAGGAGAATTGCTCTTTTTTTAATATTATGATTATTTTTTTGAACTTTTTTTGATGAAGTCACTAATATATAAATATTTTCTTTTTTATTGTATATGTTATTTGAAAATATTGAAAAAATAAATTAATAATTGTAAAAAAATATAATATTTTTATTTCATGAAAAATACTTATGTAATCAACCGTTGTAAGATATAATGTGAGTATGACCCTTGAAAAACTAATTTCTCTACAAAACAATATTGTTATATATGAAATATCTTTAAATAGTAAATTTATTTGTTTTGTAATATTTCTATGTTAAAATATTATTGGTTTGTAAAAGAAAATCACATACCATAATTGGTAAAATATTTATAATTAAAATAAATATATTACCCGTCTAGATATGGATCCATCGGATGCTGATATCCTTCCGTTTCGTCAAGGCCATTGAACTAAACAAACCTCCCCAATTTCTCTCAGAGCGACAAATCTCTCCACTAGTTCCGATCCGAACAAAAAAAATCTCATCATTGTCGTTATCAGATCAATCAAATTCTCAATCGATCGCATTTGATTAAACTTTTTCTTCTCCGAATCTGGGTCAAACCCACCGACGAGATTCCGATGTGGGTTCTTCTGATTTGACAATCTGATTGCAAAGTTCGAAACTTTCCGAGATGGGTTTCTTCGAATCGGTCAAATCGATCAACTGGGAACACGAATCGTTCCCTACTTACCAGGACTTTGTCTGTTTGCCTCTCTTCGCAGTGTTCTTCCCTTCGATACGGTTCCTTCTCGACAGATTCGTCTTCGAGGTACATTACTTTTTGATTCGTTGTCTCTATGAATCGCATTTAATACAGAAAGTACATGTCTTTGACATCTTATAGTATATATATACAGTATGTACATCTCTCTCTCTCTTAATGTCAAGTTTCTACTTTTAGTAACGACCCTTGTGAGTAATCATTATTATTACTGACTCGTGTCTCTGATTGAATCTTGCTTATCGATGCACTGTTGATGAAGATTGTAGGATAATATTTTTATTTTCATTTTTGTTCAATCTATGTTGATGAATAAATAGATCTGTCTTTTATGTGTAACTTGAATGCTACGTTTCTACTTTTAGTAACTACCCCTTGTGAGTAATCATCACTATGTACACACACATACAGTATGTGCATCTCTCTCTTGTATGTAATTTTAATACTGAGTTTTTAATTTTAATTAGCAATGTTGATTGTAAGAGAAAGTTTTAATTTTTATGGTTTGGTTCCGTGTTGATGAAATAGAAAGTGGGAAGGTTGTTGATTTATGGAAAGCAGAGTCCGAAAAAGAATGACAAGAAGACGAAAATCAGAAAATTCAAAGAATCAGCTTGGAAGTGTATCTACTACCTCTCAGCTGAGGTGCTTGCCTTGTCTGTGACATACAACGAGCCTTGGTTTACAGACACTCTCTACTTCTGGATTGGTCCTGGAGATCAGATTTGGCCTAATCAACAGATGAAGTAAGAGTTTTCGTTGGTGGTGGGATTTTGCTAGAGATATGATCGATCACTAATGAAACCATCTTCTTGTTATTTATATGTTGCTTGCAGGATAAAGTTGAAGTTCTTATATATGTATACAGCTGGGTTCTACACATACTCTATCTTCGCGTTGATCTTTTGGGAAACAAGACGTTCTGACTTTGGTGTTTCGATGGGTCATCATATCACTACTGTTATCCTCATCGTCCTCTCCTACATCTGCAGGTAAATGTTACTACATATATTGTGTTAAAGAGGAAAGGTAACTATCTATCTATCTTTACATTCTTTTGTTTGGTTTATTAGATTCTCTCGTGCTGGTTCTGTTGTTCTTGCACTCCATGACGCGAGTGATGTGTTCCTTGAAGTTGGGAAGATGTCCAAGTACAGTGGATTTGAGGGTATAGCGGCCTTTTCGTTTGTTCTTTTTGCTTTGTCTTGGGTCCTTCTACGTCTCATTTACTATCCTTTCTGGATCCTTTGGAGCACGAGGTTTGTTTATATACTACAACTTCTCTATCTTGAATGTTTTTTATTAGACTTGTGTTTAATAAGGTGTTGGTGAGTTGCAGCTATCAGATTATTATGACTGTGGACAAGGAAAAGCACCCAATCGAAGGACCGATCTACTACTACATGTTCAACACTCTCTTGTTTTGTCTGCTTGTGCTTCACATATTCTGGTGGGTTTTGATTTACCGGATGCTTGTGAAGCAAGTACAGGATCGAGGCAAGCTTAGCGAAGATGTCAGATCCGGTATGTTTAGTGAAAATCTTATTTGACTATGTATGATATGCATGTTTTGGATGGTTAACCAAGTTTGTGTATGTATTTCTGCAGATTCTGAAAGTGATGATGAACATGAAGATTGATTGCAACTTTGGGACACTCTGTTTTTATAAACAGAGGACTTTCAGGCTTCATTTCATCATCTTTCTGGTTGTTTGCTAAAATTTAAAAGTGGGGAGGATCTTAACCAGAACAAACCGCTTTTTAAATTGATCGGATAACTTTGGGAATTGCATTTTTGGATCGGTTTTCTCAAGATTTTGTTTAGACATTGTTTCACTTGTTTTTTTCTTCTCTAGTGTTATTTTATGGACATCTTTTGTTATTTTGGAATAACACAATTTCTTGTATCACCGAATGTCATAACATTTTGACTAGTTAAGTGAATAATTCTCAGAGTTTAATATTTTAAATTCTAGTGATAAATTTCAATGGCTACGACTGATATGTTTTTTTTAAATCCGATATCCAAGTTATTTAATACTATTACTACTGTAATTTTAAAAATAAAAATACATAAATAACTGGGAATATCTTCTAAAAAACTCTAAAATGATTTTTCTACTAGAGAAACACACAAGAGTAAACCAAAAGATATTTCATCAAAAAAGTATTCAAAAATAAAAAGATTTTCATAGCATTACTATGTAAATATACAAATATAAATAAATATTAAGAAAAACCAAATTATTTTTTAAACAAGAAATTGAATCGAAATTTTTATTAATTTTTTTTATAAATCTGAAAAATATATGAATCTGTTTTACTATTTATTTTTAGATCTTAATTATTATTATTTTAAAAAATCTTAAACTTCGCCTCCAAGGCTCCAACCTACCATTCAAATCAAAACTCTAAATATAAATTAGTTAATTTAGGGATAATATTATTTTGAATGTCTTTAAAAAAGTTTATTTTAGCTATTTTGATTTTTATGTGCTATTTTTGATAAAATATTTTTTTAATAGCTATGATAGCTTATTTTTTAATAATTCAGTTTGAATAATAAACAACTAAGTGGTTGTGAGCGAATTCGCGGACATAAATTTGATGTAAATAACTGATGAATATTTAGTAATAAAAAATACTTGTAAAATTATATAGGTAATTATCATATTTACTTCTCCAATATATATTATGCATCTTCTTCAGCTTCTTTTTATTTATTTGTTTGTTATAATTAAGTTTTTTTATTAAATGTTTGCTTATGTTTTCCTAATTTTTACATATTTTTTGCTAAATATTTATTTCTCTCTCTAAATAGTAATACAAATTATACAATCAATGAACCAAAAATTCATCTTATAATTTTTTTTAGTCATAACATTACCTTATTCACTTTATTATTTGATTTAAGTGCAATTCTTTTAATCAAATTTCTTACATATTCCTTGAAATAGAATTCGTCTAATCTTTAAAATCTAATTATTTATAAAAACATATATAAATATTATAAAAAATTAATAATCATTAAAGATACGATTATACGCTTGAACAAGCACGGAACGCACCAGGCTTGGGAACGCACCATTTCTCAGCCACACACCATTTCTCCTCAGCCGGCAAAGAAGTATGTGGCTTTCTCCTCGAACTGCAGTAATTGACGAGAAGCACTAGGATCAAGAGGTAAAAAAGAGACTTCATTCTTTTTTTTCTTGGTGAGAGCATTTTTTATCGGGTGAGTTAGAAATATATTAAATTTGCAGATATAAATATTATATGAAAATTTATATTATGTATTAGAATATCATAAAATTTCCATAAATTTGATATAAAAATAACTGATGAATATTTAGTAATAACAAATGCTTGTAAAATTATATATGTAATTATCATATTTACTTCTCCAACATATATTATTCATTTTCTTCAGCCCCTTTTATTTTATTTTTGTTATTATTTCGTTTTTAATGAAATTTTTGCTATGATCAGCAGCTGCTAATAAAAATATATGTTTTTCTAATTTTTACATATTTTTGCCAAATATTTATTTCCCGCTCTAAATAATAATACAAATATACAATTAGTGAACCAAAAATCCATCTTATAATTATTTTCAATCATAATATTACCTTATTCACTTTATTATTTGATTTAAATGCAAAAATAATAATAATTAATGTTCTCATATGTTCTTTTAAATATAATTCGTCGAATCTTTAAAGCCTAATTATTTATAAAGCATTTATTTATAAGAAATTAATTATTATTATAGATACGATTATATTTTTATATGAATATAGAATCATTATATCGATTTCTATAAATTATTTTTATTCATTATTTTATGTAATATAAATATAAAATATTTGATCAAACATTATTACACTTTATAATTTTGAAAATTAGCTACTATATATTATTATTTGTAATATCATTTAGGGTTTTTGGCAAGTGATAGTAATTAGTTTTAGAGAAATTCTCTCAAATAGACATTTTTAAGTTTTTGTCACCAAAATAGACCTCAAAAACTAAAATGACAAAAATAGTATTACTTTTTTTTGAAAATTTTAAATTTTTTTATTTTTTTTAAATTTGAAATCATATCCCCTAAACTCCACTCCTCAACTCTAAATCTCAAACCCGAAATCCTAAACCTCACCCCTTAACTCTAAACCCTAATGTCTAGATTAATTAACTTTAGGAGTATAAGTGTATTTTTTTTTGATAAAACATTTAAGTCTATTTTGGTTATTTTTATTTTAAAATTTTATATTTGTGACAGAAACTTTTTTAGGTATATCCTAGGAAATTTCTCTTAGTTTTAGGCTCAACTTTTATAATTGTATTAACAGTAATTAAAATTCTAATGGAACAAAAAATTTAGACAAAATCTTAATGGGAGAAACTCAATTTCTAAATGTTTTTTTTTCCTTCCAATTTTTTCTTTTTTTTTCTAATCTAATATCCAAGTTTGGCAGAAACAGAGTCAACACTCTGGGCTGAGGCACATGTACTAAAAGAAAATAGGAGAGTATTATCAGTCGAGCCTACAACCCTTCCATCGGTCCCAGGAAGATGGTGTTTCATAGATGGCTCTTGGAAGGAAAATGATACTTTCTCAGGACAAGGTTGGCTCAGTACTTTAGAAAGTTTTGATGGGTTGTTGGGGGCGAGGAATGTCCGGGCTTGTCTCACTCCTCTGCATGTAGAGATGGAATCCTATTATAGGAAATGGAATGTGTGAAAAATTTACGTCAATTTCAGGTTACGTTTGCAACGAATTATTCTCAATTGGTAAAGATGGTTTCAGAACCAGAAAAATGATCAGCATTTGCAAATTATTTGGAGGATATCAAGACTCTGAGAGAAAGTTTCATTAGATCAGAGATCATCTATGTACCAAAGACGCAAAATTCAAAGGCGAATAGTCTAACACGCAGTGTCAAGAAACAACCGTATTTTATCGTTCACATGGATCAGGATCTCCAAGTGTAGTTCACAGAGTCAGTATGAATCTGTAATTGATGACAAAAAAAAAAAATCTGATATCCAAGTTTAGTAATACTACTAGTATTATTGCCCGTGCCTAGCACGGGTTGATTTATTGTCTTTCAATTCTTTTATTTTTCTGATAAAGAAAATTATTTGACCAAAAACAATTAATATATCTATATATCAAAATATAAAATATAGCTAAAATACTATATGTGATCCAGTATTTTTAGTTTTCGATGATCCATACATACAGTTACAAATACTTAATTTAATATAAATTCAGAAAATGATGAAGTGCATGTAGTAATTTATACAGTGTTTCCAATCTTTATTATCTTACAATTTTTTTATGATTTTATTGATATGAAATGTTTAATTATCTATTTTTAAACATGTACTTAAGATCAACCTATATTGGTTGTTTTTATAGTTTTATTTGTTTTTAAAGCTTAAAATTTTACAAATTTACCTTGCTTTTCTATTAAAACGTTTTTGTATTATTAGGCTTTCTGGAAAATTATATGTTTAATTTAAAAATATTAATTCTTTCGTTTTTAGCTATTTGTAAAAACTACTTGAAAAAATAATAGAAAATTTGAGAAATTTCAAAATTAATTACAGAAACTATTGGAAATTTTGAAACTGTTTTAACACATGATATTGACTAAGACAGCCTAAATGGTCAAGCAATAATGTCGAATATTTTAAGGCCTTAATTTGTTTGATGCGTAAAAACTACTGTAAAAAAAAAGCAAAACAAAATTATTTTCTTACCTGAAATTTTGACTGGTCACAAGTTTTGCATCTGATTTATCTAACCCACTCGTCTTCAACCTTCTTTTTTGTGAAAGGACTTGTCTTCAACCTTCGCCAAATTTATCCTAGAATGGATCTCATCTAATTTTCAATCAGCTTTGATTTCTCATGCATCTCTGCAGCAAACAAAAATAATTTATAAACTGAACAATATAAATATCTGTGCTTTTTTCTTTCAAAAAATATACCTATGCTTTTTTTAGTTTATTCATCTTTTGGAGAATTAGCTAAACTTATGAATTCCTCATACAACTGCAGGAATACTGCAAATTCTGGAAGCCATGCAACAAAATACTTAGGTTAGAAGGATATCTCCATATTACCTTACTCATATCAATCTCTTCCAACATGATGATTTCAAATTGATGCTTTGAAAAAGGTTTAAAGACGCATGTATATTGATCAAAATATGCATGGTTTAGAAAATCTTGTGGTAATGGATTAGTTGTTTCTTTAGGATCAGAAAACAGAAGGAAGAACTTGGTGCAGAAAACAGAAAGAAGATATGAATAAACCAGTGAATTAAAATTGAAAATTTAGGAGAGGTAATGGATCAGTTGTTTCTTTGAGCAACTGAAGATAGTAGAAGAACGGTATCACTTTAATGAAGCTTATATATAAATTTGTTGATGATCGAACTGATTTCAAAGTTATTTATTTATGGTATAAACCGTTTATGTGAAAGAGGTTTTTAAAATCAGTATGCTTAGAAACTTGTTGATGACGTTTTTAAAATTATTTCTAAGCAGTTTACGTGAAAATGGTGGAGATCGTGGCCTCAAGTGAAAAACGGTGATGAAACTTTATTTTTTAATTACGGGAAACTTTGTGCTAATGATTTTTACTCTTTTTCAATTAATCTAATTCTTAACATACAAAGCATACTTAACGGAAAGTGAAACTGAATGGGTCAAGTATTTAATATTGATTTTTCTGCTTTTTTTTTTAAGTTTTGCTAAGTGTCAGATTTTGATTCGCCATGCGACTTGAGCTTTAGTATATAAGGGATTACTATTGTATTTTACAAAAAATAAAAGTACATAAATGAATACGCATTAACTTGAGGCGGCGCACAATAGAGTCTCACGCACCTGTGAGGTTTTGTTTAAGTTAAAAGGTTTAAGCTAGGCATCTCTCATAAAAGCTGTCTTGGTCGAGAAGACAGAGAGAAACTCTCTCTTGTTCGGTTCCTTGTTCGCCGATTCTACTGCGAAAAAGGTATTGCCACTTCCTTCGCTAATCGATCTCGCCTCTCGATTCGTTATACATGTTGCTCGATTCGATAGGATTCTCAGATCTATTTTTGTGATGAAAGTCGACTTCTTTCTGAGCTCTCAAGTTAGTTTAACGGTGTCCTAATATAGGATGTAATCATATGTTATGATTAGATGATTGCTCTCTTTTGGTTATTTCTTGTGGATATAATAAGATACAAGTCTGCTTCTAGTTTAGTTTTGTGCTGCTGGTTACATGTCTTTGTAATCTCTCTCTCACTCATAGGAGTCTAAAGTCTCTTATTATTTGGAGCATGTCTTATTAGTATGTTTACATGTTTCTGTATTTTTATTAGGTTTGTGAGACTTGGGTAGAGCTAAGAAATGGAAGACGTACTAACAGAGAACCCTCCACCTTCAAGATTCTTCCAAGAAGATCTCAACAACTTCACCCCCTCTCCTGAACCTCCCCTCCCATCTCCTTTCATCGTCTTCTCAAACCCCAAACCCGAACTCCCCCTCAAACCATCTCTCCTCATCATAGCCCTCTCTTCACCTTCCCTACACATCTTCCACAGCTGCTTACCTTCAAAGACTCTCATCGGAACCCTCATCATCCCCGAGCTCCCCTTCTCCGGAAACACCGTAGAGCCTTCTTTACAAGACAAGTCCTGCAACATATACTCCTTAAGTGATAACAACAACAAGAACTCGGTCCTTTTGGTTTCTGTTCAGCTTCCTGTCTCTCCTGAACGGTCCAACCTGGTCTCGAGGCTGCTCATTGGCCAAGACATTGTCCCTGAGAGGGTTATCATCTTGGACTCCATTCAGAGCCGTAACTTCAGAGGGAGGCTCTCACCGGATGAAGCATTGACTGCTAAACTCGAGACATCATCTGAGAAGAAAGCAGCAGCAACGTCTCGGTTGAATCTGGATTACTTTCCATCAGGTAGTGTTATCGATGGTCTGAGTGCTTCGCTTTTGAGCAGATGTCAGCTGAAGAATATCAGAGGGACGTTGGTGGTCTCATGGCCCGAGTTTGATCCTTCTGTGGTGAGATTTGTTGGTGGTCTGCTGAAGAGTATTGTCCCGGGTCTGGATATCAAAAGTGTGGGAAAAGATCTGGAGATGTACTCTTCAAGAAGTGGTCTTAAGAAGGATGCTTGGCTTGACTCTGATCTATATACATGATTCAAAGATCGCTTCTTAAAAATGTTGTTTCTTATGTAATGGGTTTTAGCTTTTCTTGGACAAAACAGAGACCTTAGGTATGTGTTGTTCTCATTGCAAACAGTCTTGTTTCTTCTCTTTCGGAAAAAAATGATCATGCTGAGATTATTTCAAGTTTATCAAATAAAGTCTAAGCTTTTACATCTTTATTATCACAATCTTCTAATACAGTTTAATCTTAATTTTTTTTTTTTTTGAACAACAGTTTAATCTTAATAAAAAGCAAAGCTAATGAATGATCAACAAGCAAATACATGCAAGGCTTAAACCGAATTGTACCGTGAATTTCTGGTTTATTGTTCCTCCATCAGATGCTTCATCAAAACAACAAAGAAAGTGAAAAGAAACCTATCTTTAGCTTACAGTCTCTAGAATTCAAAAGATCGCATAATATTTTTTCTTTTCAATGTTAAAATTTTAGATTTTACTTACGGTCAGAACTGCTGAAGATAAGTGACTTTGTTTTAGGATGAGTCTCGTTGCACTCTTCCTCGTTTCCAGTTGAACATATCTGAGGATTGCCCATTACGCTGCAATATCACAAGTAGATTAAATGTTATTTAAAGGACACCGTTTTTTTTTCTCTGCACAGAGTAAAACAGAACAAACAAATCTTGTTTTTCATAAATAGACTTACTTGAATGTATTGGCATGTAAGGTTGGAGCTGCTCCACTCAAGTTGCTGTAAGATAGATCCCTACAGAACTAATTATGATATAAGCAAAATATTCATAGAAGAAAAATAAAAATAAAAATAAAATAACAAGAATGTACAAAAGAATTAGTCGGGTCATGTTTGCCACCGAGGTAGGAATTGTTCCTGTCAGGCTGTTATTGTTCAGCTTCCTGCACCACAATTTTCAACACAAAACAACTCCATATATATAATTATAACAACTATTAATATAAACTATGGTAAAAAAAAATTAGAAAAATAATGGGTAATCTTATAAGTACTGAAAATTTTTGGAATGAGAAAGAGTAGATGGAGTTGGCCACTGAAGATATTGTTAGAGAGATCAAGTGTTTTGAGTTTCATCAGTTTCCCAATCTCTGGAGGGATATTTCCTGTGATGTAATTGTTCTGCAATAGCCTTTTATATGTATATCCAAAAAGATGATAATTAGAAAACTAAAATAAACAACAAAACTAAATTATTAATAGATGAACACTGACACAGTCTCAAGATATGTTAAATTGCCAATACTTGGTGCAAGAAGAGTTCCTGAAAAATTCTGGTTTGCAGCTTCTCTACATACACCATATAATTAAAGACTGTAAGTCAACTCATGCTTGTATTATATATTTTGTATTTATGTGCTTATATGCTTGGGACAAAATTATCAGGAGAGCAAGTGATCAAGTTCCAGCTACAAGGATCAGCCGCTGCCATGTTCCAGTCCATTAGAACTCCATGAGGATCAGTCAGTGAGCTCTTGATTTCTACTAGAGCAAGAACTAGAGAAGAAACAACAACAACAAGAATAAAAACATTTTATATGAAGAAAAGAAACAAGGATTTGGAAAGAACAAGATTTTTTTTTTTAAAGAAAAAGAAAGAAGATTTTGTTATGAATATTGCCTTCATAGTTAAAAACGTATGTAAGCTCTGCAGGAGAAAGAAAGAGGAAAACGATGCAGAAGAGGATTGAAGAGAACAACGCATAACTCTTTTCTTTTTTTTTTCTAAGCACCATCTTTGTCTGAATCAAAACTTGTTTTCCTTGCACTCAGACTTGTGTGTTAGCGTATAGACAAAAAGATTGAATGACAACTAAGGCGAGAGAAGATTTGTGGTGTGCAAGAAAATCTGGTTCCCGTGAATGAGATTCTTATTCCTCGAGAATGTTTTAACTCATTTGTTCTATATTCATTTTTTGTGACACTTCTTTATTCTACTTAATATTCATTATTATTGTTTTCTAGTGTAATATTTCTTTGATGTATATTATATGCTTGCACTATGAATTTTGGTAGAATAAGCCGACTAGCTACCCATAGCAAGGGTTTTTTTTCTAACCAAAATCGATATATACAATTGTGTGTAATGAACATCCAAGGAATGATTTTTGGAGTTGTTACTTTGTCCAACTCTCTTCTCCATTCTATGATATCAGTCTTAAAACTTTAGGTTTGGTGATCTCTTAGCTAAAATTTTCCTTCATCTTATTTGCACCTAAATAAAACTCTATAGTGACTTATTTTATTATATATATCTTATACCTTCGATTAACTTATCTTATTTTAAATATGTAATGTAATTTATCATTATTTCCAGCTAAACAGCTTGGTCAGGAACAAAATGAAAGGAAATAACAAGGTATGTTTCTGAGGAAGAACAAATAAACAGTTAATAGCTTTCATGATAGCGGAATATCAGTTAAAAAGGGTTTTAAGACCATCTCCAATGTTTTCTCTATTTTTACCTCTAAAATAGAGATGTGTTTCTCTTTAATATATTCTTCTATCTTTTCTTATAAAAACAATATTCTCAAAAATGTATCATGGCTTGAGTTCGATCATTCTGTGGTGAGATCTGTAGGTGTCTGCTGAAGAACACTGTCCCGATTCATCAAGACTATGGACAACGATCTGGAGAAGTACTCTTCAAGAACTGGCCTTAAAAAGGATGTTTGGCTGGACTCTGATCTATATACATGATTCAGAGGTGACCATGACTTGCTGCTCAAAAAGTTTGTTCTTGTTTTTTATGTAATGGCTTAGCTTTTCTTGGACTAAACAGAGACCTTAGGTGTGTGTTGTTCTCATTGCAAACAGTTTTGTTTCTACTCTTTGGGAAACATGATCATGCTGAGATTATTTATAGTTTATTAGAAAATTACATTTTGTCAGTTACAGAGCTAAATCGTAGTTTAGAAGAGTTATCACATTATCTATATCAGTTTAGTAATTTATAGACTATATGGTTCATTTGGAAAGCTGATAATAACGATGGTGTACTCCAAAAAGAGCACACGATATAGTAAACTAGGCATGATATAAAATCCTATATTCCAACCAAAAAACTTGAACTAAATAGGCTGAATTTTATTCGATTCGAGATGTAATATATTTTAATGGATCTTGTAAATATTACAAAATATATCCAAAAATGGAATTTATAAGTAGTACAAAACATGTCTGAACTTGAAGTGTTATTAACCCAAACCGAAAAACTAAAGAACGATATGAAGATCCAAATTAATATTCAGTATAATCTTTTTGAAACATAAACAAGTATTTCAATACTCAGTTCAATGCTTTTGATATAATATGTAAAAATAGTTATTTAAAACTTAAATAAATATCTTAAGTATTTAATTCCATGTCAATTTTTGATATAATACCCGTAAATGTCTGAACCTAAACCGAAACAATCTGAATCCAATTATCTTACTATATATTAATTGAGAATTCAATTAAGTGACTTGTGCTTAAGTAGGTGTCATTCATAGGTGAAGTTTAGAATTATTTTTTTTAATTTGATTGGTTGTTAGTATTTGAATTTTTATTTATTTAATTAAAGTTTTAAAAAGGAAACTAATCCTAGAACTTCCTAATCTAACCTATATTAGCGTACAAACAATTAAACATTTTAAGATAAAAGAATTAACATAATTTGTTTATAGAAACAACTGAATATCATAGATTACATTATAGAAATTTAAATAAATACATGTGGTATGATAGAAATAATTATATAAACGATTTTAACATATTTATATTAACAGTGGATGCAATAAATTATAGATTACAAAAAAAAACTAATTAACCTAAACCTAATAATATTTTGTTGTACTCACTATATATATATTTTCTAAAATGTGTCCAATGAATGTAAAACAGTCAAATATACAATTTTAAAAACATTCATTCATTTTTCAGTGACAAATATTGATTGTATAGTTGAGTTATTACTTTCAGAAATGATTAAAGTATTTGTATATTTAAAAACAGAAAAATATATAGTAAGTCGTTAAAAGTAATATTAATTAATGAAAATATTTATTATAATATAAAATTAAAAAAAATGGAACATTATAGTAATACGAGACTGAAGTTAATATACTCTATTAATATAATTCTTATAGCCTTGACTATAATAAAATAATTATATGGTAAATTTTTAAAATAATATTAATCAATGAAATTTTTTATTATAATATAAATTAAAAAAAGAGAACAATATATTAATACATGACTAGAGTTAAGACTCTATTGATATAGTTGTGATTATAATAAAATTGACATGCTTACTTTGTATTAGGTAAAAAGGAAGGATACATATATAAAACATCAGTGAAGAATAATAAAACTTGTTTATTATATTCTTGATTGTATTCTTTGTTATTTTATATTTTTACGTACTTAATTTTTTATATGTTTGCCGAAATACATGTGTTTTACAAATTACTATAATTGTTAATTAATTATTTGTAACTATTTTACTTCTAAAAAAATAAAGTGATAGACAAAATAATGCGAAAATAGAAAGTGTTATAAAATAAATTTTTGTTCATTAATATCTAGCTTTTTTATTAATCAAAACATATGTCATAAAAAGAATTTTTGGAAACTTATAATAAAATTATTAGAATGAACAATATATCTCAATAATCTTCTAAGATTAATTTTCAAATTATTTAAAATAAAAAGGTTATTTTAATAGTTATGATTATTATTCAAAATTATAAACATAATATATAATTTTCATGAAATATTTATATCTGCGAAATAGTGGACAACCACCTTGTATATGGTTACTTTATGAGTTTTATGATGTATTATAAATTATAACTAAATTTTAAGTGTTATTAACTGATCTCAATCAGTGTCTATAAAATATTAGAACGGAACCTAAGAAGATGCAACCGAAAATCCGAGAAACCCAGCCCATACCCGAGTAGGTACTCGAGCACCATGCCTATAGAAAACTATGCCGTGAAACAGCTTGTGTACAAATCTTGTTTATTAACATTCCATAACTTTTGTATCTATTATACTGGTAACATTCCCAAATAAAGCCTAAGCTTTTACATCCTTATTAATAAAAACCAAAGACAATGATCAACAAGCAAATACATGCAAGGCTTAAACCAAATTGTACCGCGAATTTCTGATTATTTGTTCCTCCATCAGATGCTTCATCAAAACAACAACAACAAAAAAAAAAACTATTTTAGCTTACGGTCTCTATAATTCAAAACATTTCATAATCTTTTTCCTTTGTATGTACAAATTTTAGATTTTACTTACATTCAGAACTGGTAAAGGTAAGTGAGGTTGGTTTATGATGAGTTCCGTTACAGTCTTCCTCAGTTCCAGTTGAACAAATCTGAGGATTGCCTATTACACTGCATCACAAGTGGATTAAATTTTATATAAAAGATATATTTTACACGCTTAATATACTTATTTAATTATGGTAACATACAAATGTGGATACGCTGGAGAGAAAAATGAATTATTTTTTCTTTGAACAAAGTAAAACAGAACAGCCAAATATTCGTTTTTATAAATAGACACCTACTTGTATGCAATGGCATGTAATCTTGGAACTGGTCCACTCAAGTTATTGTAAGACAGATCCCTACAAAATTTATTATGAAATATATAAGCAAATATACATAGGAAGAAAATAAAAAGAAAATGAAAGAACGAGAATGTACAAAAGAATTAGTTGGGCCATGTTTGCCACTGAGGTAGGAACTGTTCCTGTCAGACTGTTATTGTTCAGCCTCCTGCTCAACAATTTTCAACAAAAAAAAACACTCTCCAGATATAATAACAACAACTATTATTATAAACTATCCTAAAAGAGATTTGGAAAATTAATGAGTACTCTTACAAGTATTGAAAACTTGTAGAATGAGAAAGTGTGGGTGGGATTTGACCAGTGAAGTTATTGTTAGAGAGATCAAGTGTTTTGAGTTTCATCAGTCTCCCAATCTCAGGGGGGATATTTCCTCTGATGTTATTATTCTGCAAGAGCCTTTTTGTGTGTATTCAAAAAATAATTAGTAAACTAAAATAAACAACAAAACTAAGTAACTAAGAGATGAACACTGACACAGTCTGAAGATATGTTAAATTGCCAATACTTGATGCAAGAGTTCCTGACAAGCTCTGGTCTGAAGCTCCTCTATATACACATAAAGGTAAAGGCTATAATTAAGTAAAACCATGCTGACATTATATATGTGTGTATGTATGTGCTTACATGCTTAGGACAAAACCGTCAGGAGAGCAAGTGATCAAGTCCCAGCTACAAGGATCAACTGCTGCGTTGTCCCAATTTACTAGAACTCCACGAGGATCAATCAGTGAGCTCTTGATTTCTATTAGAGCAAGAACTAAAAGAGGAAATAAGAACAACAAAACATGTTTTTAGGAAGGAAATAACAAATATTTAATTAGAAAGAAAGCAGATTTTATTAATGAATATTACCTTCAAAGTTTTTTTGCCAAGGAATATTACCTTCATACTTAACACCGTCTGAAAGCTCTGCCGGAGGAAAAAAGAGTAAAAAGATGCAGAAAAAGGTTGAAGAGAACAAAGCATAACTCTTTTTTACTTCTCTTCTTCTGTTCACCATCTTTGTCTGAATCGAAACTTGTTTTTCTTGCACTCAGACTTGTGTTCGTACTTTCTAAGGTGAAGATTTGAGACGTTAGCGTATTAGACAAAAAGATCGAAATACAAATAAGGCGGGAGAAGATTAGTGGTGCGCAAGAGAATTTGGTTCCCGTGAATGAGATTCTTATTCCTCGAGAATGCTTTAACTCATTCGTTCTATTTTCTCTATTAAATATACATAATTATTGTTATCGTGTGTTAATATTCTATTGACGTATTACATACCTAACGGCTAACTATTGCATGGAATATATGCTTGCACTGTCATGAAAAATGAGCATAGGTGTATAGTATAATTTGTAGACCTATACTTATTCCAACGATTGCATGCATGGAATATATGCTTGAGCGTAGTAATTGAATTAATCAGATAAAGGAACATCTTTTAAGTAGGGGTGGGCAAAATACTGAACTTTAAGTAGGGATGAGGAAACTATTTAAGACTTAAATACTAAAATTAATTTGGTCCCGGTAACGTATTATATATAAGTGTACAATGTTGACCTACCAGAGCGGGTCCTGACATTTTGGTGGCTAGAAGCTAAAGAAAAAAAATGCTGGTTCATAAAGTTTAGGAGTTTCAGTTTTTTTTTAAGGTGCCTCACCATTGAAATTGCTTGAGACTTTATTAATGCTTCTTCTCTTTTCTTTTCTATTTTTTTTTCAGCAATTCCCATCTTTTTTCTTATTTTTTAGGACCCATACTTTTGTAACGATTAAAAAATTATGAATATATATGTAGAAAATATGAATAAACACATTTAAATAATCATGAATATATATGTAGAAAATATGAATAAACACATTTAAATAATCATGAATATATATGTAGAAAATATGAAACCAAGATAATTATATATGTAAAAAAAAGATAATTATATGAAACCACAGAACGTCAACTCTAATATATGTATTTGACTCTACAAAAGGCCAAAAGAAGTTGACAAGTTTAAAAAGTAAGAAAAAAATTCTATAACAGAAGTATAAAATAATGAAAATACCATGATAGATCAAAAAGAATATGAGATGACGATTCAGTCTAGAATTTCAGAAAAAGAAATCGATGATTCAGATAATAGGATTTAGGAAGATGATATCAATTAAGGATAGGTTTAGCTAGACTTTCAATCTTCAAGGCGACAGTAGCAAAAAAAGGTTATTAGTTTAGGTTTAACCAAAATTTCCTTTTTTGTTTTACTTAAATTAAATTTTACAATAAAAAACATTATTGCGAATAAGGACAATCAAACACGTACGGGACAGACCGCAAATAATCTGAAACACTGAGCATCATTATCCCAAAACCCTTTAAAGGTCTCTTAATTAATTTTTAATGGTTTTTAAGAGACTTAGAAAGAAATTTAAACATTTAAGTGGTTTATTGCAAGTTTCTTAATTATGGGTTCTTAAAAAAAAATTATAACACTTTCATTACAACAAACTTTACCACAATGCACAATAAAAAAAACTTCCAATTGATCAATGATATTGTACTAACCAGTAGCTATTGGTTTCTTTGTGTCTTTGTTGAGTCCTTTGGTAGATGCCATGACTGCTTCGAAGATCCCAGCTTTTCTCCATGTGGGTCTGTGTAAAGATGACATTTTTATAGCCCAAGACTTGAAAGCTGAATTCGCCTCTCTCACCCATGGAAGGAAACGCTCAAAGACAGAGCATTTAAGTCAAGTTTGGATTCATCAGTGGAAGTGAGACTACGAAGTGGAATGTTGTGAGAGGGAGCCATGAGTTGTTCAAATGCTGGAGATGACAAAAAGAAAACAGAGGAGGTTAAGAGCAAATAACAAGTCTATACGAATGTTCTCAAGCTGCAACAAACACAATGTCATGAAAGTTTTTTTTTTTTTTTTTTAATTTTTTTTTTTGGGCATACCAAATAATGCCTGTTAATAGAATTTTTTTTTTTTTTTTTTTAAATTTAACCTTTATTTCTTTTATTTATAAACATTACAAAAGAGAACTATTCTATTGCTAGTTACTAAAAGAATGAGAACCAAGTAGAGAGAAAGGAGATAGTCGAGGGAAGATTTCGCTGTGCCCTTGACAAAGAGTCTAACTTGGCTCGGATCAGACGCTGAATTTCAGCAATAAGAGAAGCCGGAGGCCGTGAAATCTGTGAGTGAATCCTAGAGTTCCTCTCCTTCCATATCATATAGACAGAAGCTTGATACGACAGCCGGAGAATAAGATTAATATTGTTGTCCTGAGTGGGACTTTTGACCCACCTGAGTCCTTCCTCAAACAATGGAGGAGGAGAAAGATGGAGTCTAGAGTAGAAGAAAGACCAGACCTCCCTACTATAAGGACAATCAAAGAAGATATGTTGCCTACACTCATCGCTGCTGCCACAGAAAAGACATAAAGGAGATACAGAAACCCCCCAACGCCTCATTCTGTCTCTAGTTGACAGTCTATCAAGAGCTGCTAGCCACAAAATAAAACCATGCTTAGGAATCATACCTGCAAACCAAACTGACCTATACCAAGGTACTGTCGGAGACTGATTATACAAGTAATTCCACATGGCTGAAGAAGAAAAACTATCTTTAGGAGCGTTCCCTCCAATTTGCCAAAGATAGCGATCATCCACTTCAGAGTTAAAAATATCAACCGGATCCGGCAAAGAGTCCCTTAAGAAAGAGATAATAGGGTTTCTTGATCTCGACGAACTTAACCACCACTGATTACCCATAAGAGCTTCACGTACTGTCGCAGTCTCTGCTAAGCCTGTGATTCTTGGAGCATTAACACTCAATAGCTCAATCAAAGGACCCAGAGACGTCCAGTTATCGAACCAAAAACTTCCAGAGAGTCCTGAGCCAATTTCACAGAATACAAAGGGACGAGCCAAAGTCCTAAGCTCGCAGAGGGATTTCCAAATCCAACTTCCTCCTCTATTTGCATCAAGAACCCAGAAATTATCCGATCCAATTCGGTGCAACCTGGTCCAAGAAACCCACAGTGACCCCGATGAAGCAAAAAGGAGCCAGATCAACTTGAGTCCCATAATCTTATTCCAAGGGCAGAGGCGTCGTAATCCGAGCCCCCCTGATTCTTTAGATGAACACACCACATCCCAAGAGACCTTTGCCCCTCTAGCACCTGTCGGAACTCCCTTCCACAAGAAGCTGTTACACATTTGCTCTAAAGTCTTCAGACACCCAATTGGGAGGAGAAAGATAGAAGCCCAAAAAGATATAGTAGAGTAAATGACTGATTTTAACAACTGAAGACGTCCCGCGAAAGATAGATGTCTCACTGTCCAAGATGAGAATCGCGAATGGAGTTTGTCTATCAGCGGTTGATAATCTTGTCGCCTAAGTTTCTTCGTCGTGAGAGGAACCCCTAGGTATCTGATGGGAAAGGAACCTTGAGATATTCCATGAACCCGAGCAGATGCTCGAGAGCGACCAGAATCACCTCCATCAAAGAAGACCGCACACTTACTCTTGTTTATTCCCAGACCAGAACATTTATTAAAATCCTCCAGAATTGACAGCAATCCTTGCAAGGACTGATCAGTACCATCGAAGAAGAGGAGAACATCATCAGCGAAACTAATATGAGTGATCAGTGGAGCATTTCCTTGAGGGTGAAGACCAAACTGATTATCCATAGCTCCTTTATCCAACAGCTTGGATAGAATATCCATTGCTAGAACAAACAGCAAAGATGATATTGGATCCCCTTGGCGCAGGCCTTTTTTACCAGGAAAACAGTCAAGCAACTCGCCATTAAAAGCAATGCTAAAGGAAGTTGTGGTGATGCACTCTCTGATCCAATTCAGAAACACTTCCGGTAAATCAAAGGCCTGTAGAATATTGAGCATGAACTCCCAATTGAGGTTATCGTAAGCTTTCACCAAGTCTATCTGAAGACAGCCCCTCGTTGTTGGACCTCGTTTGTGGAAACCAGACACCAGTTCTGAAGCTAAGAGGACGTTCTCGCAGAGGAAGCGACCTTTGATAAATCCTACTTGGTTCAGCTGGACTGCCTTAGAGACGAAGAGCTTTAGTCGCTTCTTTAGAAGTCTTGCAACCACCTTATAAATAGTAGAGCAACAAGAGACCGGTCTGAATTTAGATAACTCATCAGCTCCTGTCATCTTGGGCAAGAGAGCAATAGTAGTAGCATTAAACTTCCGAAGCATTCTCCCTGAGGAGAAAAACTCCTTAACAGCTTGAATAGAATCTTCTCCAACTACCTCCCATGCATCTAGAAAAAACTCCACGGAGAAACCGTCGGGACCCAGAGCTTTGGACTTAGGCAGTTTGAAAAACACTTCCTTGATCTCTTCATCAGTTGGAATATGAGTTAGTTCAGAGGCTAAGGAGTCAGAGCATCTGAAAGGATGCAAGAGGCGAATCTGATCCACTGACATCGGCTCAATTCCCCTGTTATCTGAACCTAAGAGATTCTTAAAATAAGCCACAGTCATGCCTTTGATTTGTTCCTGATTGAAGATCCGAAGACCCGAGGAGTTCCTAAGGTATCGGATAGCATTCCAAGACTGTCTGTTCATAACCGCACGATGGAAGAATCTAGTGTTTGAATCCCCTTCTTTAAGCCAACGAATTCTTGATTTACGCTTGAAAAAATTCTCTTGCGCTGAAGCAAAGAAAGACCAAACCTCTCGAGCTTGAGACTCCTCCGTTACCAGGTCTAGTGTCGGAACAGTGAGTAGTGCATTCTGAATCATTTCCAACTCTACTAGGGCATCCTTAGTACGTTGCTGAATATTACCAAACCCTTCTCTATTCAGATTACGACAACACTCTTTAGCTAGCTTCAATCGCTGACCCAAAAGAAAGAGCTTAGAACCTGTACCGACAGATTGACTCCAAGAGGCTTGCAACCGGGGCAGAAATTCAGAATGTGTAGAGACGAAGGAGAAGTACTTAAAGCTCTTTCTGCCAGAGTGCTCTGAAGGAGATAGTGAGACTAGGCACGGTGAATGATCGGAATCGCCTGGAGGATCAAAGATCGCCAGAGATTCCGGGAACTGATGAATCCAAGCTGGATTGACTAATGCTCTGTCTAATTTCCGCAAAATAGGATCCTCCGGTCTGGAATTATTCCAAGTGTAGAAAGTTCCCCTGCAGTTGAGATCAGTAAGATCATTTGAATCCAGGAAAGTTCGAAACTCCTCCATGCCTCTAACTGGAGGATCATAAGCCTCAATAGAATAGTGTTCGTCGGAGGAAAGGATTTGATTAAAATCCCCCAATAAAAGCCAAGCACTAGACGAGAGAGGAGAGTTGGTATTAACTGTTGTCAGGTCCTGCCACAGCTCGCTACGCTGAGCTTCAGTATTGAAGCCATAGACAACCGCCACTGAAAAGGACGTTCCAGTAGCCGGATCAAAAACCCCACACAAAAAAAACTGAGCTGTCTTTTTATAAACCACCACTGATACAGCTGGATCCCAGATAATCCAAATCCTGCTGAGATCAGAGTAAGAGTAATTATTATCCCACCTCCAGCCAGGGAAGGTGGAAGCCATGATCGACGGTGCATTCTCCTCTGAGACTCAATTCTCTAAGGTACCCCCGAAGACCGGCTTATTATTCGTGAGCCAAGACTTTACAAAACGTTGCCGAGCTGTTTGATTAAAACCCCTAACATTCCAAGAGAAAACCTTCATATTTACAATAAAAGATGGAGTGTAGAGTTAGGCCCGCTTAGTATCTCTCCCCAAGGACTTTCCTCGGATAGATGAGAACAAGAGGGAGACAGCTGAAGAAGGAGAGGCTGCTGCTAGGAGCGCTTCCTGACGTTTAATCCTTCTTGCCTTCTTTAGTGCAGCAGGAGAGGGTTGGAAGGGGATTTCACCCTCTTCCAAAGCAATGTCCGGCAGCAGAGCCTGATTATTCAATGACTGAAAAGAGTGAACATCCACTGGTGCCTGAGGATGAGAATCTGAAGCCGTATCAACAACCAACTGCTCATGAGCAGGATCGCTTGGGACTCGAAGCTTTTTATTCTTGTCCTTTCTATGACTTAAGTATAGTACTGAAGGCTTCTTCTGGGGAGAGGCCACACCGGCAACACTTTTAGAGGAGCTTGCTAATGCGACATCTTCCACAACCTGAGGAAGAACCTAAAAGGCGGGGTCATCAGAAATTGGGGTATCGTTTGAATCCTTCTCCAATTCCATAATGGAACCCGAATCCGGTGCAGAAAGGTCCTTGTTCTCAACTGTAACCTGAGCCGCAGAAGAAGATACATGAGGCATACTTTGGTGCTGCTTGAAATTTTTCCTATGAATTGGGATGGTGCAGTACTTGAGCATATGGCCGAATTTACCACAGTTACAACATTTAGGAGGCAAACGAGTGTACTCCACATTGACTCGAACAGAGTAGCCTTGAGTGTCTCTAACAATGACTGCCAAGGGAGGAAGAGCTTCCAGCTTGATTTCCACCTTCACTTTCGTGTCACCGAAATGGAACGGTTCCAACCTTGAGTTTTCAGTATGCAACGGTTCACCAATGCCACTGGCAATCACACTAATTCCATCCAAAGAATACAGCTGCAGAGGAACGTTCTTGAGCACTGCCCACGTGGGAGCTGTAACCAAGTCCTGTAACTCCAAAGAAGCTCCAGGGGTCCAAGGCAGGGCCGTCAGAGCACAGTTGTCAACTTGCCAGTAACCCACCTGTATCACCCACTCGCGAGATGCCGTAGAAGGAACAAAGATTAGAGCCGCCGTCTGCGAAAGAGTTCGAACCGTAATGTTCCCATGTTTACCCCAAACCGGATTCAAATCGTCGTATATCTTGGACGGAGACGGGCAACGACCATGGAAATGAGCAATAATGTGGTCTTTCCAGGCCTCAGAGGCTTGAAGAACCACCGAATCTGGAGCGAGAACCACCGGAATCCCATCTATCTCACAAGTGGGAGATGAGATCTTGCGAAGGTTTCTGAGTGAGTTTTTGAATCTCTGAGCATAGGAAGGAGCTTCAATCGACGGGATAGCCGCTGGAGCTGATGAGCTTATGAGAGGAGGAGGCGATTTTGAGTCGGGAGAGACCATATCGTCTTCGTCCGGAGGATCAGGGGTAAGCGAAAGAGCCACAGACGAAACCATCGAATAAGGAGAGAAAACGGGGGGATGGGGAGAAGATTCTCAATCAACGGCGTAAGGCCGTCGACGGCGAGGCAGAAACCCTAGGAATCGCCTCTGAAATCGCAGGAGAGAGAAAACGACACTTTATTAGATCGTTCTTTTTTTTACTAGTCTGAATTTTTAATGTCATGAAAGTTTCAGTCATTGTTTCGTCAAAATGACATCTGAACAGGAACTGTTCACAATCATCACACACACTGAACATATCTTGAAGAAACCAACAGATCTAGTAACGAACCTTAGGCTTCCTTTAAATGTAAAGTGTAATTACTGACCTTAAGAAAATCACCACTTTGAAATCATGAAGTCCTTGATGACTCTGTGAAACTGACATTCTTTGTAACCAAGAGGCTTCCCAGCCTTTCTGCAATTCACCACCAACAAAACAACAGCCAAACAAGATGAGAGAGTAAGTAGTAGCACAAAGGAAAACTCAGAGAGCTGTCGTTCACTATTTTTTTTATCTTACGCTTAGCTAGAAAGGAGGAACAAACATGCCTAAACCAACACAAACTCTTTAGACTGAAGAAATGAAACAAGCAACAAGTGCAAGACTTTATTTATGCTCTCAAGTCATCTCTCTAATAAATCCAAGAAAGCTCTAAAACCTCTCATACAAATCTATGGAGTTGATGCAACAACATACCTGAAATTCTTGCTTTGCTTTCCTAGTTGATTGCTGCTGCTCCTCCTCCTCTTCAACGATTCCAATTATAGGAAATAAAAAAACACTCAAATGAATATCACCAACAACAACAAAAACAAGAACACCGAAATAGAATTTAGTTTTGACACAATAGAGAGAACCCAAAATAGAATTATGTTTCAATCAAAACTAGGAAAAAGGAGAAAATGGATAAAATCAGAGGTCGAGCGATAAACGTTGCATCAGTCAAATTTTAGTAAACGGGAAATTAAGTAAACTGAAGCGGAAGCTAAGGAAGCTAAGGGAGAGAGAGAGATGACCTGGATCGGATTTTAGATCAGTGAGGACGCGCTCCGCTTTAGCAGCGGCGGAATTGAAAGCGGTTCTAGCTTTGGAGACCAAGGACGGCTGCGGCGGATTATTTTAACACGATCACAATGAAATCAGTAGGAACAGACCTTTTGCTCGGCCTTTGCTACGGTTTCGAGAAGGTTTGAATCTAGAGGAGAAGTGGGATGAAGTTCTGGAGAAGGTGAAGAGGGAGGAAGAAGAATCACAAGAGACAGTCTCTTCTTGTCCCTGAATAAGAGACGTCTTTAGGTTTATTGAGATTTTTCATTTTTTTTTAATCCTAATAAATATAAGAGACTCTTTTAAAAGCTCCCGATAATGCTGCTCTTAACCACTATACCACCAACACTATTACAATTTTGTTAAAACAATTCACAAATTTATCGGCCGGAAACGATTGCTTGATTCGCTTGGTTAAGGGTCGGCCCTCTGACCTACATAGATTTTAAATATAATTAGACGTGTACATTTAACTTTATTCTTCTGAAATTGATTTTTTTAGAGGTTGGCATATGGTTGTGTGGGCCGGGCCTTAGAGCCACAGCTCGATCATTAGTTGTTTATGATAGCAAGTGGATGTTTTTTTTTAACGCTGATTTATTATGATTTTACAATTATGATATAGGAAAGATTACATAGATGATTCGACAACCGACAATATTACCTGTCTTATGAAGACCTACGCCTAACTGCATCACCTGAGCCGTCCTATGAAGATCCACGTCTGACCAGATTTACTTGCACGATGTTGGAGATCCCTTGCAAGCCTTTCCTCTGTAGTCTGCATAATTGTTTAATAAACCGCTCTCTCCGGGACTTGAAACCTGGATTTCCTGTAATCTGCAATAAATTGCATAGTCTGGGATTTGAACTCCAGACCTGGATGTAGTAGCCTTTAAACCTTAACCAATAGGCTACGGTGCTTCCACAGCAAGTGGATGTTACTAAGAGAATCTAGGGGTGGGCACTTTATCCGATATTTGAAGTGGCACCCGAACCCGATCCAAAAAATCCAAACCGAAATCCGAACCGAAGTAGCAAAATACCCGAACGGGTATTGAATAAAAAGAGATTGGATACCCGAACCCGAACCCGAATGGATATCCGATGATAACCGAACATATGTATAATTAACTTTATATTTTTAGTTTACATCTCTCGATTTATATAAAATATTTATATTGATACTACACATACTTTAAGTTCATATGATATACATACAATTACGAAAAAAATAATTTGCTACTCACTTAAAATGCATGTCAAGTTTTTTATTTCAAAAATTAACAAAAAGTTACATCCAAAATGTTTTTAATAATAAGTAAATTAATGCATTTAGTTTTAAAATGTTATGTCCAAATCTATTAACCATTCAATCTATTAGAAATAAAAAATTAGTTAACAGAAAGTTATATTTTGAAATACAAGAAACTTGAAAAATGAAAATTTTAATATTTTTTTTCAAAATCTAAATATCCGAACCCGATCCGAAGTAACCGAATCCGAACTAAAAATACCCAACCCCGACTCAAAGTACAGAAATACCCGAACGGATCTACACCTCTATACCGAAAATCCGAAATATCCGACCTGAACCCGAACGGGTACCCGAACGCCCACCCCTAAGAGAATCTATCGGTGACAAATCTTCAAAGTGCATGCTTGTTGTAGACCTATACAGCTATACTATTAGATGTTAGGGTTTCTTAATTCTTATATGGTTTTCTTATAATAAAATTTCCTTGGCTTTTATGTTTTAAACAGTGAAAATAGACGTTGGTGCATATATACATCAAACAATTCACCAGACATACTTATTTATAGTATTATTGAAGGGTAATTTTGCCCAATATTCATAAAAGCTCAAAAAATTAAGAATATAGCCATTGAATAGTTGATGTGACAATTAGAGTCAAACCTTAACATTTCTCTCATTCCACTCTCGTGCGCGTGAGTATATACGCGTCACATTGTGTAGCGAACATAACTGAAATATATTATACTATAAACCATATAATATAGTCAAAGCATTAATATAAATATACATGGTGAAAAGAGAAACATGTTACAAACGTAAACAAAAACACCACCCAGCAATAATACTCTAGACTATACAATGTACAGGTTAGTCGAAGCAGAAATACACTAGAGCATCTACCAAATTTTTTATGCTACCAATCATAATAGAATGAAACCAAAAAAATATACAATTTAGTTTTATCTTCTTAGGTCATTTTGTAACTGAAAGCAGTAAAAGTGAATGTATAAATAAGAGCGGCGGATGAAGAGATGTTGTTGTTGCTACGTAAAGTAAAAGAGAATCATATGTGGTGGGAGGAGGAAAAAAACCTACACTGAGGTGGAAGAGATGACAAATGGTGACAATGGTCGAAGAGAAGATGTGGGCGGCGACAAAACAATCAGTAATGGTGATGATGACAATAATAGGATCAAGGTGAATGAAGAAGAAGAAAAAAATGAGCGAGTTAGATATGATGTTGCACAATTTGGGATACAGAATAACCCAAGGCGGGACAGAAGGTTAGCCGATACTATACTATAAAAGTATGTATTATAATATTTACGTTAACATCCTACCTACTTAATTCACTGGGGTACGTAAATGACGCCGCCATTGTGTCATACAAGGTGGTCAAATGTGTTATCTGCCGACAGAAGAAACACAAGAAACTACTTCGAACCGTAAAGGGATCACAATTGTGGAATTTAGTATAGCAGGCCCACATATAAGCTAGTTGTTGCGTAAGTAGTTGAAAGTTATTATATACTATCAAAGATAATAGTATAGAAATGACACAGCTGATATATAATACATAGCAAACCTGAAATTAGGTATGGTGTCCGAATAAGCATTGGAAAAATAGACAAAAACATTTATGTAGAAGTCTAGTTTGGCTGCTGAAAAGCATAAGTTAGATGCACAATAGAAAGATGAATAAAAATACTGTTATGAATAAATGGCAATTGATAAATAAGTCGTTAGCGTTGTACTTAACCATACATAACTTCCAAAATAATACACAAATTGAGATGTCTGCCACAGTAAAAATGAGGATATTAGTAGCAAAGCTTAGTAAACCGAAAACTTATAAGTAGCATATGAGTAGAGAAAGCAAAAAAGAATTCCATCCAACATATAATTACGAGAGTTAGTCAGGGGTGAAGGTCGAGAAGGCTGCAACTGTATGTCTTCGCTACAACTGCAAGTGACTCATAGGATCTAAATGGTGACCAAAGGAATGAGTGGGAATAGTGAATTCCTCATCATTCCTTACAATTTACACCATTTATAAGGAATTTTGTTCTTTATGATTCCTTAACATTCCTTAAAATTTAAGTAGTAATAGACTACAAATATTCCTTATTAATTTGGGAGAGGAATATATTTTCCTTTTGTTTTATTCTTATAGTGAGTTTTCACACCATCCAAGACAATCATGGAAGCGCATATGTACATAAATCATACTATACTATCATGTCAAGTGAGACAATCATGGAAGCGCATATGTACATAAATCATACTATACTATCATGTCAAGTGGTATAGTAAAAGTCGTAATTTTTAATATCCTACGTACACTGCACGACCGAACCGTTCATCGCTAATTTCAACTTTTCTAGTCTCGAACTCAAATTTCCACGCACTCTCTTAAAATTTCTCTTTTTCATCGCTAGTAAGAGTTTAGAAAGTAAAACAATTTTTTTTTAATTTTCAAGATTAAGAGAAAAGACACTTGTTCACGTTTATACGCACAGGGAGGAATATTTTTGGAATTTTCTATAACAATATATAATATATCATAGCCAAAATGATGTTATATGTATAAACTTAATTTTTATTTTTCTTATGTATATGTGCCCCGATTTCCCCCATTCTTGAACCTAACACAGAGGTCACATTGAGTCGTGTGCTCCGGATGGGAATAGGAGAAGCTGTCTCCCAAGTAACTCGGTGTCAACAACTTAGTAATGTACTAGTATTACTATTATTTATAGCATTTTTCTAAAATATGACAACTTTGTGATTATTCACAAAAGTCTATGAAAATTTCTTGTGATTTCAAATTAAACCTTCATTAACCGTCTGTTTAAAAACTCACTTGTGTGTTCTAACTTCTAATTATCTTCAAACGTATATTTGACATATGTAATTATTTGTTTTTGCAGTAACCTTGTATGATTCAGTTTCATATATAATGAATGAATGAATACAATTAGTTAGAGAAAACCATAGTTTTCTATACATTTTCAGAGGTCCGTTGCTTTTCGATTAAATAGATCGAGACTATTGAATAATTTATTAGCTAATAACAGCAAAGCATAGAACGATACCTCGATATATGACATCAATCATCAACATGTACGATAGGACCCAAGTTACATCGGCATGTATTTCATGCTTTGTAGTGTTTACTTAAAACAGCTAATAATATATGTAAGTAGTAAGTACGTAATATGAACCTTTTTATTTATTTAAAATTTTAAATATAATGAGCGAGTGTTTTGGTCTGTACTTAGTCTTGTATTCTGAAGTTTTTTATACACCATTTCGGAGGTTTGGCTACGCAGTTTACCAAACTCATTGACTAGGAGTGGTTAATGGTTGCACAAGATCTCTTAAACTTGGAAAAGGAACAATCTCGAACACGTGATCATTTTGTTCAACTTGCTTAAACAAATATACAGCTACATCTTTTCTCAAAAATAAAATAAAATAAAAATACAGCTAAACTATTACACCAACAACGAATTATTATATTCTTCTCGATGCAAGATACTACACTACTATATTATTCGACAAAAATCCAAGCGAAAGTTCTTGGTTTCATCGTTATTTTAACATGTAATTTTGCGTTACATACAAAGTTCACATACTTTCATACTATTTATAAAGTTACATATAGAATATAAGTCATGGATGGGTCGTGATCATTTTGTAAACGTATACAATACTTTAAAAGTAAATTTTGTGGAAATGATATATAAAAGAAAGCAACTTTGATTTTGTCTACAAATATAAAATGCAGAGGTCATGTTCCTTGAAGGAAAATTCCGAGGCCAACAAAGAAATAATTAATTATATGAAAGAAGAATATGATTCTTGAATCTTTTTCAAATGTAGAAAAACTATAGAACAACCTGTCTCTCTTTGTTGTATTATATTACTATTGTATATGTAAAGAAAAAGGATTGGATATGCAATTTAACTTCCGTTTAAGTATACTCAACATCTTATATTTACATTAATGTTTGCATTTTATTTAACCTTGCACGCATTTTCGTTCATGGTTTCTGTCAGTATACATGGCGTACTACACGTTCAGACGTACTCCACTGAACCAAAATATCAAAACCACTGATCATAATATTCTTCCGCTTCAATTGATAACCATATTTTCTTAACAAAAATTAGTACGATAATTAAGCTCAATTATTCTTGTACATCTGAATATTTGAATTAAGTAATTTATAGGAATGGACTTAATAGTATTGTAAACAAAAGAAGTAATGAACAATTCTCAATCCATATTCGAATCAGAATATAATGATGGGAAAAAAGACGGAAACCGGATATTTGTAATAAAACATCCAAAATAAATCATATCATTATATAAAATAGAAAAAATTTCTACGATAATATTTTTTTAAGTTTTTATCACAAAAATAGTTTTTAATGAAGAAAATGACAAAAATCAATTTTATTAAATGGTGAAAATGTATTTTTAGCTTAAGATTAACTAATCTAGATTTAGGGTTTAGAGTTAAAGAGTAAAGTTTTGGGATATGATTTCAAATTAAAAAATAAAAAAATATATCGAAAATTTCAAAACAAAAAGGAGCTATTTTGATCTTTTTTTAGTGATATTTTTGTGACAAAAATTTAAAAAAGATTATTTGAGAGAATTGTCTTATAAAATATCAGTTGCAGTATTTATTTATTTTTGATCAAATATCAGTTGTAGTTTAAATATGGGCAATTGTCAATAATAACATCTTTTGAAGTTTATGTCTCAAAAATAGCACTAGAAGGAGAAAGTCACAAAAATGACATTCATTAAAGGGTAAAATATCTCTAATACCCTTGGTTTAAAATTAAATAAATAAACAAAAAGAAATAAAATAAAATAAAAAAATGAAAAAAGAATTTTTTTTTTTATAGTTTCAGATTATATGTTTTCAGATTCGAAATTTTTATAATTTTTTTTTTCGAAATTTTTTTTTTTTTTAAATTTTCGTTTTATAATTTAAAAATATTTTTTGAAACTGTTTTTAAATTTTTATTTTTTATTTTAGTATTTATTTTTTATAAAATTTTAAACCCTAATTCCAAAACCCCACCCCTTAACTCTAAACCCTAAGATTTGGATTAATTAACCCAATGGGTATAAATGTATATTTACCTCTTTAATGAAACCTATTTTTGTGACTTTGAACCTTGAGTATTACTTTGGGAACAAAAACTTGGTTTGATGCTATCATAGTCTTTTTTTTCTCTTTAAATATTTGTATTTATATATAGAAAACAGGGGACTTATTAATAGAAAATATTGGATATTAAAAACAAAGATGGTACGCAAGTCCTCTTTCCACTCTCGTCCCGCTTCGCCTCCTTTAGGACGCACAAGAAAGAGAGAGAAGAGAAGAGACTCATTAGCATAATAAGCACCCACAAGCTCTCTCTCTCTCTCTCTAGATTCTGTGCCGCCTCTGCAATATTGTGCCTCTTCAACATCGTCTTCGGCTTTGTAGCAGCAAATCTCCATCGTCGTAAGTACTCTTCTCCTTTAGCTTCTTCAGATCGAATCTACAATCTTTTCTGAAGATCTCTTCTCCTCTCCTAGTTCGTGTCTTTTCTTGAATTTTTGTAGAGCAATTTAATCCTCAAAAATCATCTCTTTTTTCAGATGGGTCATGCTCATTTCGTGTCTAAATGCTTTAGACATTAATGGGTACTTGAAAAGTGTTGGTCTTGACACAGAAAGATCCATGCTTTACTTACATTTGTTTGAATCTTTGACAGGTTGGTTCCAGACCCAAGTTCTGGTTTTTGAAATGGGGTACATAGGAGCACATGGTGTAGCAGCTCTTCATAGATACAAATACAGTGGTGTAGATCACTCTTATCTTGCCAAATACATTCTAAACCCTTTCTGGACTCGTTTTGTCAAAATCTTCCCTCTTTGGATGCCGTAAGCAGCTTCTTTAAGGCAGCTCTCACATTCTTTTGAGGTTGAATGAAAGATCAGACTAATGTTTCTGCTTTTCTTTTTTTCATGTGTTCCCCTTACTACCTTTGGACAGATTTTGAACACTTATGGTTAATGTTATAGACATTTGATGCGGTTGATGGGAAGCAAGCACGACGAACAAACTCCTCTAGCCCACTAGGAGAGCTTTTTGATCATGGTAATCTTATGTTTCTCAGTGTTCTCTATCATCTACTTTTTGGTTATGTTGCTGACACTAGTTTCTTATTTGTAGGTTGTGATGCACTTGCTTGTGCGGTAAACCTTCTTCTTTCAACCTTTCTATCATGTAGCTGAGCTTATAAGTTCATACTAAAATTAAAAAAACAGTTTGAAACAATGGCATATGGAAGCACTGCAATGTGTGGAAGAGATACTTTCTGGTTTTGGGTTATTGCTGCTGTTCCCTTCTTTGGAGCAACTTGGGAACAGTAAGTGTTTTTACTTCATTCTTTAACTCAGTTTCATCTTCTAATACTTTTACTCTCTGACTCTTTTGTAATTTTAGCTATTTCACCAATACACTTATTCTTCCGGTAGTCAATGGCCCTACAGAAGGTCTTGCACTTATATACTGTGGCCACTTCTTCACTGCCATTGTTGGTAAAGCTTCAAACTATCTAATAAAATTTTCTTTCTCTTACATTTCTTAGTTAATCTTTGATGTTTATTTTCATCTTAAAGGTGCTGAATGGTGGGCTCAGCAGTTTGGGAAGTCGATTCCCTTATTGAGTTGGGTGCCAATTTTGAACGGTAAAAATCTCAAATCTTTTCCTTAACTATTCTCACTGCAAGTTTACTGAAACTTTTCTCGGTTTTTTTTTCCAGAGATTCAAATGTCCAGAGTAGTACTATTCTCAATGATTGTTTTTGCTGTTATACCAACCGTTGCATTCAAGTGAGTCTTTCAAAACTCATGGATCTTATGTTTTTTTTTTCTATACAATACTCTTCTCACACGTACACACTGCTTTGTTCTACAGCGTGTCTAATGTTTACAAAGTTGTACAGTCAAGAAAAGGAAGCATGCTTCTAGCATTAGCTATGGTATAATCTCCTATACTAAATTGATTCAATGGATACTTATGTTAAGTTGTGTGTGTAACCTCTTGGTGCTACTTCTGTGTGTGTTCAGCTATATCCCTTCGTCGTGCTACTTGCAGGAGTTTTGACTTGGTATGTCTTTTTTATTTTCAATTTTCTCTTATCTCTCTCCTTAACTTACTCTTGGTCTTCTTGCCTCTTTAGGGATTACTTGTCTCCGATTGATCTCATAAGAAACTACCCTCACTTAGTTGTATTGGGAACTGGTCTTGCATTTGGATTCCTTGTGGTAAGGCTATTTGGTTTCAAAATTTGTATTCATTGTTACATAATGAAATTGAAAGCTGAGCATTAGTCAATGGTTAATGATTCCAGGGAAGAATGATTCTAGCTCACTTATGTGATGAGCCAAAAGGATTAAAAACAAACATGTGTCTGGTAAACAAATCCGATAAAACTTCTTCTCTTTCTGTCTATTTTTTTCTTCATATTCCTCATTAACCTTTCTTTTGTGCAGTCACTGCTTTACCTTCCCTTTGCACTAGCAAATGCTCTAACCGCTAGACTCAACGACGGGTATGTTCTTTCTTCTCCCTTGGTTCGGGTTTTGCCTTCGTTTTCATCATGTTGATTGTCTTTAATACATTAGAGTGTGTTAATCTATGTGTAGGGCTCCTCTTGTGGATGAGTTTTGGGTTCTTCTTGGTTATTGTATATTCACAATGGCACTATATTTGCATTTTGCAACTTCAGTCATTCATGAGATCACTACTGCTCTTGGAATCTACTGCTTCAGGTTTGAATTAATATATCTCTGTTTCTTTTAACCATTTTTCATAATTATAGTTTACGAAAACTTGATTTCATTTACACTATTTCATCAGGATTACGCCCAAAGAAGCTTGAAGGAAACATTTAAAAAGGAAAAACAAATCTTAAGGTATGCTTTTTCAGGTGTTAGCTTTCTTCGTCCTTACCTTAAGAACTTGAGTGTTGGTTAATTAGGTCTTTTGTTCTGTCTGTTCATAACATTTTTCTCTCTTTTACAGGTAGGATAATGCAGATCACAACACAAATCTGAATATTTTTGTACTGAAACTAAACGACTGATCGACATGTTTTTGGAAAATGTTTTTATTTTGTTTGTTTTTCTTGTTTGCTCAAAATAGTTCATTCATGTAGAACCTTTTTTGTAATGCTTCTAAAAAAAGCAGGATTTTTATATGATTATTATTTGATGAATTTCGTTTTTGTGATTACAATTTTTTTGCCGTCGTATTGCTGTTTGCTTATATTGTTTTTGTTATGTGTTTACATTTTTTTTCTGGCGCAAACATGACTATTTCATTCACCAATAAATAGGTACAAAGTTTTTGACCACACCATTTTTACCACATATACAACAATGCATCTTAACCTAGCTATGTGTTCACATTTATTGGATCAAAAAGATGGGAAGCAGTATATATGCTTTTCCATAAAAATAAAAAATATCTTTAGTTATCACATGGTTAGGCTGGTATTAGAGTATGGACCTCTAACTTTGTCGGAACAATAAATAAATGATTATAAAAACATATGAAAAGATGCCACAAAAATCATACTATATGGACCTCGGTACAGATGGTTTTGGCAGCTGGTTTAGAGCTAACCACACTGGACCGACATGGAAATTTAGAAGGTAAATAAAGTGTGTGGAAAAGATAATTAAAATTAAGTAAATGAGAAAAGCATGATCTTCTCTCTTTTGGGATGAATGATCCAATCATGAAACACAAACAATATAATTAATCAACAACGGAACAATACAGCACAATGATTATTAACACATTTTTATATTTTAACACAGATACGCAGAAAAAAAAATTCTTTTTTTTAAAAGGGACAAAACATACCTTAGAATATTGACATGTCCCAAATGATGTATATTGCTCAAGCATGCTGTCTAGGGCATGCCGACTTTGTATTATCGCTTTTTACCCACCCATTTCTCTTCTATTTTAAAAATTTATCAAAATACTTTATATTTATTTTCGCCTTAATTTGACCAAACTGAAATTGTTATATAGTTTAGTTCATTTTAGATTTCATATGTTTCCTAAGGGCGTAGTAATTTTATTTTAAGTGTCATTTTTGCCAACAATTGACTTTTTAATGCTGAGTAATGCTGGTTAGATCATTTCTAGTAGAACACAAAAAATTTCTCCATATTTCACATTAAAATTGAGTAACTCTATTATAGAATTGAATTTTTATTCCAATGGTTCATTCTATAAGGGTATCTCCAATAAAACACAAAAAATTCTTCTATATTTCACACTAAAATAGAATAATTCTATTATAGAGTTGAATTTGATCCAATAGTTCAGTACTATATAATAGAGTTACTTTATATCAGTGTAAAATATAAAAGAAAATTTTATGTTTTATTGGGGATGTCTTTAATACAAAATAATGGATTTTAGCTTGTAGTACTAGGCTACTAGCTACAATTTTTTTGTGTATTAGCGTTGTAATATAAAATGCAAATACCCAAAACATTCAAACATTTACGAGACAATGGAGTAAATATTTTGTATAGTCCACCACGTCACGTTAAACATTAAAGGCTATGAATCGATCGCTCAACTCAGTAGACACACAACATTCTCAAAATTTTCACGTTTCGAGTTTAGGTATTCGTGAGTTCTTAGCAGAATAAACACAGGACACTTGTATGATGGATGTACCACAAAATAACTTTATAAACAAAAATGATGTTGTTAGGCCATACCATGCCTCGGGTTATATGTTATGATTTCACTAGACGATTGGTACTTACTAACTTTTAGTGAAAGTCAAACTATTGCTTTAGTCTGATTTTTTTTTTTTTTAATGTTGAAGTTTATATCTCAGAGTATGGAATACAATAAGAAAAAGAGTAGGATACATAAATCTACAAACACTTCGGAAACTCGTGTTTAATTTAATTTTTCATCTCTAACTATAACACCAAATTCTATAAAGAATATAAGATTTTAAATATTATTAATATTTATTCTTAATAATTTTAATATATTCATTATTTGTAATTGACTACTAACCTTTTTATCACATTTATATCTTATGTTTAGTTGTAAGAATTTTCTATATTTTCACTGTTTATTAAAAATATAATTTAGTTAATTTACATAGTAATTTATTTATTTATGTAAAATATTAGTTGACATTAAAATTTTGCACATTTAAAAATGAAAGTACATAATAATAAATGATCTTTATTTTGTTAGATTTGATGTAATTGATTATATTTATTTAGTTATAGTATTATTTATATATAAAATAATATTTTAATGTTTAAAATGTGAAAAATTAAATATACAAAATAATATGATATTTTTCTTTGACTATAATTGAAAATAAAAATATATATTATTTTATATTTAGTGTGATAAATAGAGTTATGTCAAATTTAATTGTAACCCTATTTATAAAACACTAAATTTGATGTATTGGTATAATTTTGGAGTTCCACCGAAAATAGAAACAACACCAAATATGGACTCTCACTGGCGTTGGTCTAATATTACAAAATGATCCACACATAAAAATGAAACACAAGGGAAGGTTAATGAATTCGAGCTCCAATTGAAACACACCAAAACACAAACGAACCAAAGCTGCTGCTCCAAGGGAACCCCTTGGTTTGAAATTTGGATATTGCTCTAGTATTTATTCTACCGTGTAACCTAAGAATGACTTTTTTTTGGTATCTCAAACCTATGGAGAAATACAACTGATCCTCAAAGAGGTGGTGCAACCCACATATGAATAGATCGTAAGATAGACCTATATCCGTTTGGCACAAATTGAAGTGTAGTAGGATGCCTTTGAACCCGAATTGTTTAGCACCTTGGAATGCGCCTACCACTACACCACTACTTTATAGTTAGAATGAGTTTTATTTAGCCATGTTTATATGTAAGCAAATATTTTATTCAAAGTTACCAAGTTACCAATAATGATCTTATTCTTGGATCCATAGAATAAAGTATAGATAATGTTAGCAAATATGAAAAAAAAAACTGTTAGCAAAATGTTAGATAATGACATTTAAATGTCAAACTGAAAAGGACAAAGCATGCACACAGTTAATCATTATACGTACATCTATTACTCAAACCTTTTGATCTAAAATTCGTCGTGTGGGCTATTTAATTATTTGAACTTCGGCTCGAATGTTTTATCAGGGGTTAGTTTAGAGGAAACTACTAGCCATGACGTGCTCATCCCTAAAATCAAGGATGCTTACTATTCCAAAAAACCACATACATATAGTTGCAAATATACATATATGATGATGTTTTATCAGTTTAATTATACATATACATATATTATATGATGTTTTATCAGTTTAATTATATATATACATATATTACATATATATGATATATGTATGTGTTTATATGGATACTAAAATGTAAGAAGTTGACAAAAGAATTAATACGGACTTAAGAACAAACGGCAGACACATGAGTTCATTCATCTCCACGTATATATTCCTCTTGTACTCAATGTTTTTGTTAATTCCCTTGTATTTATCATTACTCCATCTTTAGTTTTTGGCTTTTTATATATTTCCCTCTTATAATCGTTTGGATTTTTCTGTTTATTTGTGCAATAATGTTTCTGTTTTTATGTAAATATGCTTGGGCGGTTCAAGACACTGACGTGCATGTTAGTATACAAATCAGCCATACAAAATGTCTGGAACCGATTTATTTATGGAAAATGTCATCTTCTCATGATCAAATAGTTCCCAGTAATCAATTAGTGTTTGGTCTATTGGTGTAGTCGTGTAGACATGGTCTCTATAAAAAATTAATAAGTCATGTTCCCTCGGGCTCGAGTGCTATTGTTATACCTATTATCTTGCCGCCACAATGCATTCGAAAGATAAATAGACATATAGACCTTGGCGGTACTCACAGCCATTACCTTTGCTCTGAAACAAGGAATCAACTCCATCTCACTCTTCTCTGACTCTGAAGTCCTGATCAACATCATAAACCGACATGAGATGAAGCTGGAGGTCTATGGAATCCTTCGGGACATTTACTTTTGATCCCTCTCATTTAAGACAATCAAGTTTATTTTTATTCCTAAAACAGCTAATGTTAGAGCTGACTCTGTAGCTAAACATGCTCTATGGACCCTGAACCAAGTTTAATTTATGAATGAAATCAGTTTGCACAAAAACAAAAGACATAACAGGTAGTATAATTTGTTTTTGTGAACATGAAAACTTAGTACAGTTTCAGTTTTTTTTTTTTTTTTTTAATTTTTCCTGGGCTCTACCAAATTCAAAAGAAAAAACGAAAGTAAAAAACAACCCTAAGGTGCTTTCTTGATCATGCCCTTTCTCTTTTTCCTTTATTTCCCTAACTTTTTTTTTTGAAAACAATTTCCCTATTTTTTTTAGCGATTAATTATTCGTTTGCTACGATCTCCTCTATGTAATTTCCCTAATTTCGTTTAGTAGTTCATAATCCCCATGCTAGTTAATAACCAGAGTTATTAAAATAAATGTTTTATTATATTTTCACACTAAAGTAAATAAACAACCCGTAAACTTTGCCCAAATTTGAGGATATGATATCCATAATCATGGAAATAATTAAGATAAAATAATAATAATAAACCATTCATTAAGGATGAAATTTAATTTGAAAAAGAAAATTGGTGGGACATTTAAAAAGAGGAAGAAAAATAAAAAGAAAAGCAAAAAAAATAAATAGAAAACGTAAAGCTAAAGCAAACAAGCATATAGCTAAGCGTCGCTACACTTTCAAAACCTCTCATCAGTCTCTCATCAAAATCCGAGAAAAAAACAAAAAGAAAAAGTTCAAAGAAACTCTAATCTAAAGATCCGATCGTCGTCATCTTCACTTCTCTGGATCTTCGCCTTTTGTTTTGTCACTTTTGCTTTATGTTCTGTTTCTATATCTCGCCCTAAATGAAAGACAGAGGAAAGAGAACTGCAATGGAGAGAAGAAGAAACGACGACGTCTCGCTTTACTACAGCTCACCGTCGGAACTCTCTTGTCGGAAACATCCATCTGTTTCCGCTGTCGGAATATGTCCGTACTGTCTGAACGACCGTTTAGTTAACCTCGTATGTTCCGAATGCGGCGAACAGAGACTCTCTTCTTGCTCTTGCTCAGATATCTCCTCTAACCGAACTTCAAACGCCGCCGTAGACGCCGGGAACTTCCTCCGGATCGCTTCGCTCATCGACGAAGAGGCGACGAAACAGAGGAAGCCGAAGAGAACAGAGGAAGTTGTGGTGTTCAAGAGGAGTAGTAGCAGCTGCGTTGAGATCAACAAGACGAAGCATCATCATAGATTCTCGAGACTCGGGAGGTTCTTCAGGAGGATTAATCCGAGAAAGGACAGAGCTTTCGATGACAACAACGACAACGATTCTTGGGTTTTGAAACAGAGTGTTTCGAGATCGAGATCGCTTTGTAGCTTCCGAGGAGGAAACGGGTACTTTATCGGGTCGGAGGAAGACGTGTCGTCTTACTCCGGCGCGAGGAGCTCGTTCTCCGCCGCGAGAAGCTCGAGCGTCAACGGCGGTTCAGGGGTTTTTGATGCGACGATAACAGAGCATCGGAGGAGTAACTTCGAAGGGAGGAGGAGTAACTTCAGCGAGACGACGGAGCATCGGAGGAGCAATTTCAGTGAATCGGAGCCGCCGCGGAGGAGCTGTTTCGAGGCGAGGAAGAGTAACTTCAGTGAAACAGAGTATCCGAGGAAGAGTAACTTCAGCGAAACAGAGTATAAACAGAGTATCAATAATCATCCACGTAGGAGCAATTACGAGGCGGCGCCAAGGAAGAGTGACTCGTCGGCGATGAGTTTCACGAGAAGGGTTTTGTCGATGAAAGAGAGTTACTTTACCGGAGGAGAAGAGCCTGGTTTTATAGATCTCAAGTTCGATTCCTCTGGAGGAGGGGAAGTGGTGGTGAACGACGGCGTTTTGGAGCATGGAGGAGGAGGAGGGTCTTGCCGGTTAACGAAGAAGGATAGAGAGGTGAGTAAGAGTCGAAGAAGTTTCAAAGGATGGAAATGGATATTCGGACATCATCATCAAAGAGATTCATGATGATGCCGATGGAGATTGAAGGTAACATTTGAACTGTTTGAGTGATCCGATGCAAATCATAGTAATAAAGGCTTTAAATTTTGTTTTCTCTAATGATTTATCACTTTGTTTTGTTGAATATATATATATCGACGCATCGGACTTCAAGTTTTGTGATTTGAAATGATAAGAGATGTGATTATGAGTGTACACAACTTAACTGGTTTTAACCAAAGTCTCATTTGTAAACTGGTAACCTTAGAGTTCTAATGTATTTTATTGGTCACTTTAATTCAATACATGTGAAGGTTGATTAGCCTTTGTGAACTTTCATTGATACTTGTGTGACAGAAGCTTTATCTACTAGAAATCTAATATTCTTTTTACTTGTGTATAAGCTATTGAAATATTCTGACATGAGCTTATATTCATCACCTTGTCCTCAGTATTTGCACACTTTCTAACAACAATTTTGCTTTAAAGATTCATTCTTACGATTGAACTACATTTTTATAGGCTGATGCCTAGTAATAATGTTGTATAGTGGTCCAAACTAAAGCAATATAGCGAAAATTTCCAGCCTAGGCCCATGTTAAGCCTAATACCAATCTTCATAGCCGTAGCGATGATGATGATTCCAAAGACGGGTTCAGTATAAACATTCTGAAATTTCAAGGGTCGAACAAACATCATGAAGATGATTTGGAGCTTCAAGGCCAGCAAAAGCTTGTCATCGCACAATAATAACCTACCAGATATGAGATATAGATATAGCAATTACTCCCTGATAAAGATATATATAGATGCTGTAACTCTTAATGCATGTAAACAGTGATGAGAAAAATGTAGTTCACTCGTTAGTACTGAATCTTATGTGCTTTCCTATGTTTGTTTGATGCTGTATTCTCTGCAGCGTTTTTTATTGCATTGGCTATTGGTTGGATATATGAGATATAAACATCATTACATTTTTCTAATCACTGTTTACATGCATTGAGAGGATCTATAACTTTATTAGGGAGTAATGGTTATATCTATATCTCATATCTGGTGGGTTATTATTGTGTGATGATAAGCTTTTGCGGGCCTTACAGCTCCATCTCATTCATGAATTTTGTTCGACCCTTCCGTCTTTTGATTCATCATCCTCGCTAGGGCTGTGCAGATTGGATTAGGCTTGGCATGGGCTTGAATTCTTGCATGAATTTGCTTTAATTTTTAATCGCTAAAAAACAGATGCATGGAAAGTAAGCCAGTCACGGTCGGTCTGTAGTTTATCGGACATGGTCGGCCCTCAGATTTTTGGACCACTATATAACGTTATTTATTAGGCATCAGCATAATTAATTGTTATTATTGTTTTTTCTGTCAATGGTAGTCATTGTTGAAGATTAGTACGTATACCATTTTATTTGTTAGAATATTGATTGATTTTTTTTTTTTAACTTGAACATGTATATGTAAATACATTGAAATCAGCTTGATGCAAGTTGAATAAGATTTTTATATATATCCAGTTTAATGCAAGACAAATGAAAACGATAGTAAAGAACCTTGACATATCATTTCTGATCATCATATACTACTTCATTAAAATTTGATAAGCTTGTTAAGATTGACGAAATAGATAAGAATCAGTTGTGGAAGCATGACTTGCTAATATTGGCAAAAGAAACGTTTCTAAGACGAAAAGCATGGCTGAAGTTGGATAAATTTGACCACGTATGTTTCATATTCAATGTAAAAGAAAAACGTTTTTTTCAATTTAGTATTCTAATGGGTAGATATGAATTGTTGATACTGAATCCGATGAATAATAAAGCTAGGTTTACTTTGTTCGTTAATAACATTCATGTAAACATTCGTAAAGTCTATAAATATTGTTTTACCAATGCTTATGTTTCTACTTAACCATGTTTTTATTTGTTATTATCAGTTTTTAATCTTGGCCAAACGATAGTTTTAACTTTTATCTGGTGATGACTTATGCATGGTCCTATTAAAAACTATCAATGCATCTATTTGCCAAACGTATCAATGTACCATTCTATCTTGATGTTCGAATTCACATAACCTTTGCTTTGGTGTTTAATAAAGAAAGATACTTAGCGTGTACATAAGGGACAGCTTTTCACAAAAGAGCTTTGAATTACGTCATATCTTTTAGTTCACATGAACTTAATTTATATTTTACTTCCATATATCACTATAATCGCTATTTTCCAGAAAGATTTGTAATCGCATGATCACTACAGATTCAATAACTAGTCGATTTTAATGTGTACATAACATGGTACTTGTTAGCTGAAATTAGAAATGTTTTCATAATTTAATCAAAAACCATTTTCTTCATCCATACCCTACCAAAAAGAATATCTTGATCGAATGGCTACATTAATATAGAGTGTTATTCAAGGAAAATTAGGCAAGATTATCGTAATCCCATAAATTCTGTTCACACATTATATTATCCAAAATAATACTCTATATACGTTCATTTATTATATTTTTGCTTCGTAGATTATCCCTTTCCCAATGTCTTCCTTATAGAAGCAAAGAACAAAGGAGTTCCTTGAAACCAAATTTCCCAAAATATGTTAGGATTTAGATTGCTCTTTAATTTCTTCTTTTGCCTTTGTATTTCTTAACTTACTCAATTTCATTCAAAATTCAATGGAAGATCTTAACACATTTGCTGCTGACTGCGTCGTTGTATCATGTTGCTGCAACTGTCTTGTTCTCCAAATCGTGATCTTCATCTTCCTTGGGCTTCCTCAAAAACTGATCAAGAACACAAGAAAATGTTACGCAAAATGGGGCATAAACGGAAGAACAAAAAGAATGGGGCTCGATTATGAATGTCGAGGAAACACCGGGGTCGATTGGGAATGGAGAAAAGAGACTCTGAGTATAGAGATGGAGGGCTTTGGATGTATTGAAGAAGTTGAAGAGGCTTTAGAGGAGTTTTCAAAGAATGGTGAGTTTTTGTTTGGAAGCTTCTGGCGAAAAGAGAGGGTTCAAAACTTGTCAATGTCAAGTTGTGTTAATGAAAACTTTGACCTAAAATTTGTAAGTCGTTATGAGATAACGAAGAAAATTTCTACTCCTTGGATTATACATTAACAACTTCACATATTGAAATTAGTGGAAATAAAAACAGCCCTTTTGTCCACTAGGTTGGGGTTTTGCTTGTTCCCAACTTCAGAGATCCGTATTTTTTCAGCCATGTTCTGATCATCATATAGTTAACAAATGACATGCTTTGTGAAAATTTTATAGCATGGACACTCTTTTAATATCGACTCATACAAGTTTTAAAAGCAATAAAATATCATAATGAATTTTATTATGGCGGTGAAAGTTTGATTAGTGGATTATTTAGTTGTAGTGCACCAATAAAATGTCATAGTATTATGGATGTTTTTTAAAGGAAAAGAACATCAGATTTTAAGATGACATAAATACGGATATAAGAGGTAGTAAACTATTCATTCATATGATCAATATCCAAATTCTAAAATATTTGTTTTTTTTTAATGTTTTTGCTTTATTCCTTTTTGATTTTGTTTAATCACAACGGTTAGTAACAAGCAATGTGCCAATGTATTTTGATTCTAGATGATAAATCAAACGATAAAGCATAAAAACTTTATCTATCTATATATATATATATATATATATATGTTAGAGATATTATTACCTACTTTTAGCAGCTTAGTTATATACTCCATCCGTTTCAAAATGATTCATATTTTAGAAAAAAAAAATATTTCTAAAAGATCCATATTTTACCTTTTCAATGTATGTAATAATGCAAATTGTAAATTTTAAAAACATTAATTGTATTTACTGAACTTTTATTTATTAAAAATTATAGGAAATAGTTAAACACAGAAAACAATGTATTTATTGTCAAAATTTTACGTATTTTCTTTTTTTTTTTTTGTAAAAAAAAAAGGATTAAACCCGGGTCTATTAAAGACACAGACCTAACCCCCGGGTGGAGGTACAGCCCACGGATAGACCTTCTCCTGGACATTCAAATGAGCCGAAAGCAATAGCCCATATCCGTGTGGCCAGCGGGGTTCGAACCAGGGTTCGCCGTATTGGGTTTAATCCCTCAAGCGCCACTGAACTACCACCACTGGTTAATTTTACGTATTTTCTTAATAAGTGAAAACTCTAGAATATACATTATTTTAAAACGTAGCGAGTATTTTCTAGGAACACCTAAATATAAGACATTAACAAAGTCTAGTTTAGCAATATCTGCAATATAAAACATCACACTATGAAATCATTGAAATTGTAGCATAATTATAACAATAATAAATATATTTTTTGAACACACAATAATAAATAAATAAAACCATAATTATAAAATAAGAATTCAGTTGTGTGATGTGCTACCTACCCAATTTCTGACTTAATAATTTCACCGTCAATCTGCTTAAAGTTGTCTCCAGAAATTTTATATCATATCATATCAATAATTGAACGCGGGAAGAGAACGAAAATTAAACTGTACAGGTGCCGAAGCGATTGTATTACAAAAAAAAAAAAACATTTGTTGACCACAAAAACAAAACGTTTTAAGTGCATTTGGATTAACTGAGCCACTTGCAATAGTGTAGTGTTTGCACGATGACTTTTTTCTGTCAAAAGATATTATTAAAAACAGGGTTAGATCATACAACACCAACGGATAAAGGAACTCTCCGTGATTACCTAAACCACAATGGGGCTAGAAATCACAATGGGACAGCATACAAGAACATAACAAACTACTAACTTAAAACAAGTAACTAAACTTTCAAACTTCTAGAATAAATCTGACAATTACCGAGATAACTATCTTTTAGAACATCTGCTTAACGGAAATGCCTTCGGCCAGACCACTGCAAAACTACCTCCTCCCAGAACAATGAGGGAACACCTCAAGAACCATGTAACCAAAGCTTCGTAAACCGGCAAGTAAGAATCAAACTCGGATTCAGTCAAGCACGATGACTTATAATGGTCGAAACTGTTCAATAATTAAAACCGTTTTTTTCTTAAACATCAACGAAGTAATAATTAAAATCTTTGACAAAACAAAATTTAGTTTAGAAAAAAAATTAGTTTACTGATAAAAGTGTTTATCAAACATAAAGACAAATGTGAACAAAGAATAAAAAATTATCTCACCGAACCTCACTGGATCCTTCTCTTTATGTCTTTGTCTGAAGTTGAAAATTCCAAAATCTTGCTGTATTTTCTCTTTATGTGGTCTAAATGCAGTGTACCGGACTGTGGATACATGTGAATTTCTTCCTTTTTTTTGTGTGCACCACATGTGAATTTCTTCCACCTTATTAACATTTGAAGGTAAATCAGTGTTATTAGAAAAGCAAAAAATAAAAGTGATAAAAATAATAAAATCTAGATTAAATAGTTGGCGAAAATAATCTAGATTTAATACTGAAGAAAATACGTAAAATGAAGAACTACAAGATATTTATAGGAACTTGTTACCATTTCTTTTCAGTTTCCACTATCACGTTTGAAATTATTTTACTATATTATTCAATCAAGAAATACAATCAGACAAAAACATTGATCTCTACATTAGAGATGAAAAGTTTATGTACAAAATGTTGCCGTGTGTGTGAAGTGAATTACATACGCCTTCTCTAACAAGAAATCTCAATAAAAGAAGCCCTAATCTCTACATTAGAGATGTACATATATATATTTACATAGATTCACATCTATACTTTTCAGAAAGCAACAAGATCCTTATGGAGCTGATCGTGAAACCGACCGGAGCGCCGTACACTAGCAGCTCTTCTCGCCGTGTATCCAACGGTGGTGGGTCTAATCGACCTCTGCCTCACCATCTCAACGAACTCAGGATCATTAGAGTGACCCTCGTACCTAATCCACTGAATCATTTGATGGTATTTAGGGAAAAACCTCATCTGCACTGACTTGTAGACGAAGTAAGGTGTCAAAGCAAAGATCATCACAAAGAGAGTGGTGAGCCAGTAGGAAGGAGCAGGAGCTAGGGCTTCAAGGAAGACCATGTAAGCATCGGTAGAGAAACTTGGGGTTATAGCTCCATAGATCATGAGGAAGATGTACCAAAATGCAATTGATCCCCAAATCACAATGTGTTGGACCCATGTGAAGTAACTTATTGATAAAGCCATTTGGAGATTCACCACCCACACGACACAAGTGTACATTAATCCCCCCATGATTTCCCGACCAGCGGTTTTGCCGTTTGGGTCGAATAGCTGGTGTTTTAGAGATTCCTTGCAGATGAAGAAAATGGCTAGGGCACTTATGAATCCATTGAACATCCATCCTATGATCCTTTTCCAGCTGAAGAGAATGTTTTGCACACCTTCTTGGTATAGCAAAGGGAACTGCAATAAGAAAAGAACAGTAAGCAACTCTGATTTAAGCCAATTCTACACTGAAAATTAGATGAGCCCTAAACCTAAAGCCTACCTTGTAACAGAAGCGAGCTGAGACGTCTTGATCAAAGACTCCAAGGGCAATTACGGGGAGAGAAGAGAAAAAGACGTTGAAAAGAGAGAGGAACCAGTCATTGTATGCTGGTTGTGCGGAGAAGGAAGCGTAAGCTTCATATAAGAACACCGTAACACCGAAAGTGATATTCTTGTAGAAGAAGTAACATATCTACAAAAGGAGAAAAAACAGTAAGAGAAAGATTGACAAAAATAGAGAAGTTCTGAAGGAAAGTTTGTATATTTTTCTTACCATAGATGAGATTCTGCTGTAACACCAATGACCATGGACTAACAATAAACGTTCTAGATATCTGAATTGAGCAATGGCGATATCACTAGACATCACTGCTTGCATTCCTTCAACACCACTTATTCCTACTCCAATGTCAGCTTCTTGAAGCATTCCTACATCATTTGCTCCATCTCCAATTGCTAAGGTTGTTTTTCCAGTTCCGGTCTTAACCAGTCTTGTAACCTAGAAAACATATTAAGTTAGAACCATATAAAAGATTTTAGAATGAGAATCCAAAGAAAGCATGTCAATATTTGAAGATTGTACCAGTGCTTTTTGTTTAGGTGATGATCTGCAGCAAATCACAGAGGCACAGCCAGTAGCAAGATTAAGAAACGTGTTCTTGACTTCATCCTCTAGGGCGTAAGTTAGGGACTTCCCGTCTATGATCAAGGCAAATGCTTCAGAGCTTGCACCTGATGCAGCAAGCAAGGCCCTTCCTTCTTCTATTTGCTTCACAACACTTTCTCTTGATGCCAATTCAATTTCATCTTTTATTCCAGATTTCTCCAAGGATTTAATATGTGGTGTCTCAAGATTTATTATGATCTGTTTCATCTCTTGTCTTAGTAAACTAGAAGCAAATCTGCAAGAAAAATATTCTAAAGTCAGTAACAAAGAAAACACACACAAGAAAAAGAACATTCAAGATTTCAAGATTCAATACCCAATATTGATAGCTGTTTCCATTTTATCTCCAGTTAGAACCCAAATCTTGATTCCTGCTTGAGCAAGTTTGTCGATACATTCCGGAACCTAAACACACATCAGTCCAAAAACTGTTAATTCCTAAAACCCTAAGCTATCAAGAACCTTGTAGAATTAATTATATAGTTCTATAGTTAAAGTCATACCCCATTCTGAAGTTTGTCCTCAACAGCAGTAGCACCAAGGAGAATGAGGTCACGTTCCATCTTATCCGTGATTTCATCTATCAAAGCTTCACGATCCTCACTCACTGAAGCCTTAGCTTCATTGAAGCTCTTGTTGAACTCTATGTAGTCATTCTCATCGACCTCGCGGTATGCCAGTATCAAAGTCCTTAGACCAGCATCTGCATATTGGTTTACATGTTCTTGGGTCTTGGCCTCGAATTGACGACCGTTCTTTGCTAGTCTTTCAAACATTACACTAAGAAGAAACACAAACACAAAGTTAATATCTTGAAACACAAGAAAGAATGTGTGTGTGTAAATGTCTCAAAATGCTTACTTGTCAGCTCCTTTAGACAACAACAAGAGCTTCCCATCATGGTCTCTAACAATCACTGACATTCTCTTTCTCGAGCTATTGAACTCAAGAACGTTCAGCAACTTATAAACCCTGCAAGAACATATGAAGCCGTGAGCGCCAAGAATCACAGAAATGATCTCATATTGAAAAGAAACAAGACTCAAAACCTAACCTCTCGACTTTTTCTCCTGTTACAAGATCCAATTCACGAAAGGAGATCTCGTTTTGTTTCCGGTTAAAGAACTCAAACCCTAGCTCTCTTGCCGCAACAACAAACGCAGCTTCATCAGGAGACTCAGCTTCATAAGATACATTCCCCGTCTCCTCATCAGTTTCAGGTATCGCCGTGTGACACACGGCAAGTAATCTGAAAAACTTCTGCAACACGGTAGCTTCAGGCTGCTTCACCCAGTTCCCATTCATAACCCTTTCATCTTCGAAGTTAAACCCTTTAACCTTAGGACCAACCTTGTCCACAACAACATCCAAATCTTCATTAACCAAAGGCGAACCGCCGCTTCTCACAGCCATAGCTCTCTCAACCTCAGTTATACCACGTCCATAAGCCGTACCGGCTATAGAACACTTGATAAACTCCATAGAGTTACATGTCAAAGTCCCGGTTTTATCGGAGAGAATGGTATCAACCATACCAAGCTCTTCATTCAAATTCGAGGTCCGTGCCTGCGCGGGTTTATCGGTCTCTTCGTAGTACATATGAATGTCTCTGTTGATGAAAATGCTCTGAAGAACTTTGACGATTTCGATAGAAACATAGAGAGATATAGGGATGAAGTAACTGTAGAGCATTACTGCGGTGAAGAAGTGGTAGATTGCAGCCATTGGAGCTCTCTCTGGATCAAACAAGATCACTGCACTGTCTGGTCTCAAGTACCATCTCTCTGTTCTTCCGTTTTTGAGTTTATCTTCTCTTGTTTCGACTCCAAAGATGATTGATCCAACGAATGACATTAGAAAAACCAGACCGAACATTAAGTAGATGATCTTGTCCATTTTCCTCTCGATCCTGCTCCTCTTTGATGGAGGATCAGTTGAGTTCTGTATCACCTGTTTGTTCAAAACATCAAAACATTAGAGTTTTTCTCAGAATATGAAAAAGTTACAAGTCTTTATTCTAAAACTTATTTTGTTAAATAGTTGAATATAAAAAATATGTTATATTCGTTTGCATTTTACCTACAAATGTGTAGTTTGTTTTGCTACCTTGCAACTAAATTGGTTGTAATCGTTATTTCAAATCGTTAGAGAAATTTATATGATAAACACCCAAACAAACAAAACAGAACTATATATATGCAAATAGAATGTTGGGAAAAAAAAACAGAACAGAAGGAGAACTGATGAAACTGTGTACCTTTGTGTCATGTCCGGTGAAAACAACAGCCCCATACACATACTCTGTGTTTCTAAGCTTCGAATCACGTAGAAGAATCTGCTGAATCGACAAAGGAAACCTCTCTTCTTCAAGCTCCAAAGTCCCAACGAACATATAAAGATTCACGTTTGGATCTTCGCATCTAACAACGGCTCTGAAATCTTTGAAGTCGGAGTCTTCATGTAACAACGACGAAGTGGCATCAAGCCCCTGTTTCACTTTCAGGTTCGTTTCTCCATCAAGATTCATCGTTTCTACATAGCAAATAGATTCCTCGTAGCTTGATGACAGAAGCAAAAGATCCGCTGGAAAAAACTCGTCTTTTTCGACTCTTACTATGTCACCTACTCTTAGGTTACTCCACTCCTCTTGCCGGAATATTCCATTGCCGTCGTGTACTTTCACTTTTCTATTATTCACCTCAATATCCTAAAAAAGAATCAAGAAAATAATAAATAAGTAATTTACTTTTTACATGAAAATGAATAAAATTTGAAAGAAAAAAAAAACATGTAAGTCACAAAAGAAGAAAAAAAACAAGAAAATAATAATACATATAAACTTTATTTATTTTATAAATATTTTCTTTTGGTATTATATTTTTATAAATAATATAAGTAAAGATGAAAGAAAGAAAATGATGTAAGTTACAGAAAATATAAACATTATTTAAGTTTTTTTACAAAAAATGAATATAAATAAATAAAAGATGAAAGAAGGACAAAGAGGTACGTAAGTTAGACGACAACTTAAATTTAATATATATTTTACAAAATAAGTACATAAAAGATTAAAGAGATGTAAGGTACAAAGATAAAATTTTAATTATTTTTACAAAAATAAATAAAATGAATAAAAGACGAAAGAAAAAAAAAACATGTAAGCTTTTAGAAGAAGAAAAAAACGAAAGTTACAAAATAAATAAAATAATAAACAAAAATATAAACTTTATAGACTTTTTTTTTTTTTTTTGAAAAAAGGGCTAAACTTTATAGACTTGGATGTAAAGGTTCAATAATTCATAACAAAGATGAAAGATCTAAACTCTATTAAAGTTTGGATTTAAGATCAGACCTGTTGTTTCCGGCGCCAATCTTCGATACCTTCTTTAACCATTGTTGCAGAGATGACAAGAACAAGAGGTAAGAGAGCACTAACAGCTCCATAAGGAGCAAGATCAGTCAACGACAAGATTCCGGTGACAAGGAAGTAGAAGTTAGCTACGCGACGGAACTGCTCAAAGAGAGACTTCGGGAGGAAAGAAGCGACGGTGTATTTAGTAGATCGGACGTAATTTCCGGCATAGTTACGGCGTTCAGCTGCCGGAGAACCCGGTTCGTTGCAGTAGACGACCCGAGAGAAACCGGGTCCTCCTATGTTGGAATGGTCTTCTTTGAAACTTGACTTACCACAAGTGTAAGAATAGATCCTGCTTATATGTAATCTTCTCCTTCTCCGACCACCTCCTGCCATAGCTATTGGTCGTTTTCTTTGTCTGAAAAAATGGGTTTTCTTATAAATGAATTTATAATCTTACAAGAAAGCCAAGTGAAAGAAGAATACTTGGAGAACACACTTGGTTTCTTGGAGATTTTTGAGGGATTTTTTTTATTTGAAGGAAGAAAAGAATTAAAGAATGTAGAAATGTTGAAAGTTTGATATGAAAATGGAATAAAAATGAAGAGAAAGGAAGATGAGTTGTAGGTTTAATAAAATGTGTGAAGGTAAGAGTTTTTTTTTCTATACAGAGACCCAACTTTGAACGATGACTTTGAACGTAACACTTTTTGGCTTGTTTGTTGACTTTTATTTTTATTTTTCTTAAATTTCATTATTGTTGTTTGCTTCGAAAAATATCAAAAAATGGTACGCGGGTATCTTATTTGCCGGGACACCATGACTGATTGAATTTTCCAAAGCCCTTCTGGAGAAGAGAGTTGCTTCTAGAACGGGGAACTTTCGAAGGTAATTTTATCTTATGGGTGATTTGTTATTTTCGGACTAGGTAATTTACTTTGATTTTTGGTTGATAATTCATTTATCATAAAATAGATTTAATTTAAAAAGATCCCATTTTAAAATATGAACGGTTACATAATTAAAATTTTAAATTTTATAGTAAGAGAAAGTACGTGTCTTAATATTTTTATGATAATTCAAATTTTAACTTAAAAAATATTAAACTGAAATGTATAAAATTAAATTTCTTTAAAACTAATAACAAATGACTAGAATCTTGGAACTGACAGAATCAGCCGATAAAGTATATTAAAAAAAAAAATAGTGACTGGAATCATGATCATGCCAACCATGGTTTCTTCTTCCATGAAGCGTCTTCTATTCCAGTTGAAGAATTAAATGGTGAGATCCTAATAAAAGCGGTATAAAATCTAACCAGGGTGTGCTAAAGTTTAATAATCGAATAATGTTTAGTATTTTGCTTTGTTATATCATTACGTTAAATAAAAATGCGCAAGATGTGAATTTTGTAATCTAGAAACGTTCGCTAACCATATACAAATCTTTTTATTATTACTAGATTTTTTAACCGCGCTACGCGCGGATAAGATATTATATATATTTCTCAATTCTAAAAAATAATGTATAATATTATATTATATTATTTAAAAAATAGAAAATAAGACTACATAACATAAATATATTTTTTATATTTTCTTTGTAGAAATCATTATGTTGTTTGATTGTTGTACTTAATTCACATATTTGCATAGATATTTGTGATAGATGAATAACTATATTTTTATTATCAGTAAATAATATATATTTATTATATAATATAAGAAAAATGAAATTATTTACTTTTTAACAAACTTGTCTCATGTTGGGGACTCGGTTATAGACATATCATATTCGAATGAAACATTTTTACACTTATCAATCTTCTTAACAATAAGAAACAAATCTGAATATCAAAACAATATCTCATACGATCTCTTTGTGGAATAACTGCTCTGAAGAAATTGAATTTATGCATCAAAAAGGACTGGAAATGGATGTGCATATGTGTTATCTAAGTCAGCTTTACAAAAAACTATTTATAGTTCATATATCATTTATGTCCATCCTATTTTTTTGTCCATCATTTCTTAAACATCTTGAAATAAGTAATGCTAATTAATAATAAACTTTTTGCTCACAAAATAAAAATCAAATTTGTCTAATTATCGCTTAATTTGTCTAACTGATATATGTATTTCTCAATTCTAAAAAATAATGTATAATATTGTATTACATTATTTAAAAATATATAAAATATGACTATATAACATAAATATATTTTTTAAATTTTCTTTGTGGAAATCATTATGTTGTTTGATTGTTGTACTTGATTCACATATTTGCATAGATATTTGTGATAGATGAATAACTATATTTTTATTATCAGTAAATAATATATATTGATTATATAATATAAGAAAAATAAAATTATTTACTTTTTAAACAGACTTGTCTCATGTTGGAGACTCGGTTATAGACGCTTTTATTAATATGGTCTAAGAAGCTTTTAAGTGATATCATAGTTTAATTTATTAGTTTTTTTGTTAATTTTTAGAGGTTTTTGTATTTAAGATTTTTTTCCATATTAAGCTTCTATTTCTTTCACAGAATTGATATATATATATATATCATAAAAATTACCATCAAATCAGTTTTACTTATTTATTATTTTGTTTTAACGAAAATACACTTTTTAAATAATTTAATTTAAAATAAAATTATATACTAATTTGCTGTATTTTAACAATTTCATTGATTTAATTAATTTGCTTTGGTGGATAACTTAAAAAGTTTTCATATGAATCGGGGAAAGCAAGCTTATGTTGTCATATTATATTTATTTTGTGTATATAGAATCTATATATAATGCTAGTGTAATAAATAAAGAACATTATTTTTTTGTAAATTCAAAAAGATACATTATTACAATTTAAAATGAATCAAAATTGAATAAAATGGTAATTAAATATTTGTAAATCTAATTGTTTAGTTGGATTCTCATGAAAAAAATCGATTGGTTAAACAAATGTTTCAAAATTTGTTGTGGTATTGTTTTGTCTATAAATTATAAAATTTATTGAATTAATATATTTAATTATTGCATCCTTAAATAATATTTTATTAAGACATTAGAAAAATATGTTTTGAGTTATTTTGTCAAATTGTACAAAAATCTATGTTTTTCATATTTGTAACTTCAAAAAGATACATTATGATAATTTGAAATTAATCAAAATTGAATAAAATGGTAATTAAATATTTGTAAATCTAATTATTTTTTTTATCTTGTTTAGTTGGATTCTCATGAAAAAAAATTGATAGGTTAAACAAATGTTTCAAAATTTGTTGTATTATTGTTTTGTCTATAAATTACAAAATTTATTGAATTAATATATTTAATTATTGCACCCTTAAATAATATTTTATTAAGACATTAGAGAAGTATGTTATGAGTTGTTTTGTCAAAATTTTACAAAAATCTATGTTTTTTCATATTTGTCACAAAAATTTATATGTTAAACTTACTTTTACAAAATTCTTAACTTTGTCACGAAAACAAAAATCTATGTTTTTTCATATTTGTCAACGTTCTCATACTTTCTAAGAATATATTAGTTTAGTCACTTACTTATATTTTTTTTAAAAACAAAGTATCGGAGTCTTGAAAGTTGAATTCATATTATTGTAAATGTACATAAGAGTTTGTGATTATATACTTAGTGGTTCTTGTATATGTGTCCAAGAAAGTTTCAATGGCTTAGTGGTAACTGTCCTATATATATATCATATTAACCCGGGTTCGATTCTCACATTCGCATTGTTTTTTTATTTTTTACGAAAAATAAATGAGATGACATGGCAATTTCGGATTCTCTGATTGGTTGATTTTTCTATCCTATGTGGACACTCTCTCCATGGCTTATATCCCCTTTTAGTATAGTATAGATTATTTTCTTGAACTGCATAAAACATTATGTAACTATGTCATGCCAAGCGTTAGTTTTCTTTTTGTTCTGGTTGGAGACATTTATGAAAACCTAAAGAAATGGACAAAATGAATATAAGAGCTGGAAGGGGCGTGGATGGTAGCCATTTATTGATTTGCTAAATTTTATTGTTTTAAAAAACCAGCTTATTGGATTCTATTGGTTTTTTTTTTTACTTCGCTTAAAGTGGATGCTTCTTGCAAACTAATTCAATGGTCTATGATTAACGAAAATCATGCTTTGTAATTGTGGCTTCTAGTATACGAAGACCATCTCATTGTAATTCATATAGAGATATAATATATGCATGGTTGGTATAACTTGGTATAAAACATAGATTTCAACATATTTATGTTCTAGAAATCTATGTATTAACATATCTTTAGATTTCAACGTATGTTTAAACATCTTGGGTCTAAGCCCAGATGATTAAGGTAGTGGATTATAACAGACGATCGGTCCACTTCTTGACATTAGTCAGAAAATATTTTAAATTCAGACCAGATAATTATGTAACACTAAGTGTGTTCCTCCCGATGCTAACCGGATCAGCCAATAGGATATATATATATATATATATATATATATAAATACTGAAATTGGAATAATACACTGCCAAAATATTTATGAAAACATAATAAAAATATAGTGTTACATTAAATTTAGGTTGATATTTCACTGTGTATAATTTTGTAACATTATGCATTAAGTAAGTTTGAAACATTGATGACACTAACATAATTCATTAGACATATATAATATATGGTTATTTCACTATCCCCTATATATTAATTGAGTATCATTTAAAAATTTGTAACCTTAAGTTTGTACTAATTAAAAAGAGACTCTGCTTAGGTATCACTTACTTAAGATGTCAATTTAGTTACTTGGCAGCTTAAAAATCAATTAAAAAAAATATTGGTCCAAAATCCAATTACTAGGGAACATTATATTAACCTAAAATATAAAAAAGTGCATATTTGTTCCTTAAATAAAAACTATGGAATTACCTAATATGATTAACATATATATGACAATTAATGATTATGAATAATAAAGATTTGATAACAATTTTTGCATACTTCTTCATTTTTGTTTAATTTTATATTATTAATAGAAATTAAACAATCACATTAACCATATAATAAAAAAATAGATTTTTTCTTATATGTTACATTTTGAATTTTTTTAAAGGACTTTAAATTACAAAAACATGTTAAAAATCCCTTTGAAAATTTTGTGATCAATGGCTTAATTTTTTTTGTTATAACAAGATACAAATGATCATACAATCGTATTAATATAAATTTTTATTTAATATATATTCATATTAAATAATATATATATATATATTAATATCGTTTAAATTAAACTATGTACTATTTAAAAATACATAAATATTTTAATTTTGAAATTTGCATTGAAGGAGTATTGAGACCTTAATATTTTAATTTTGAAATTTGCCTAACCGATATGAACCATCATCCTTTTCTTAAATGGGCCTATAACAGTTTTTAATGATGAACTAAATCGGTCACATACATAGTAAAATGTGTTTTGGTTTAAAAATTGTTGCATACCCAAAATCAATGTGAACCATAATCATTTTCGTTTAACATTTTTGTCACAATAAAAATATAGGGTTGGGCAAAAAATCAGAATCCATAAAAACCGAACCAAGGCCTATCCAAAGAATAGTACTCGACTTTAACCAAAATTGGTTAGATATCCAAATGGTTTAAAATTTTGGTACCTAGAGAAATGGAACCGAATCCGATCCAAACCATAATATTTTAAATATCCAAAATATATTCGAACAAGATTTATATACTTAAATATATTAATTATTTTTAAATTTAATATCTAAAAGAATATACAAAATATATAAGACGCTTTTAAGTTGTCCAAAATACTTAGAAATATATACAAATAGTTGTAAGTACATGTTTAAAATAGCTAAACAATACTTAAAATACCTTTATATCTATTGATTTTCTATCCAAATATTTAAGCTAAACTAATTTTTATGTTAAATTTAAGCATTTTGGCATACATTATTCAAATTTATATGTTATATATTATTTTTATTTTTAGATTTTGAAAAATGGAAAGTATATATGAACTTAATTTTTGAAAAAAATTTAAATAAGTTATCTAAACCCTAACCTAAACCCGCAAAGATCCGATCCGAACCAAACCCTCAAGGATCCGAATCAAACCAAATGATACTCAAATGTCCACCTTTAATCAAATGTAAAAAAAGTTATTGATAACAAAATATATATTGTTTATAATATTTAAGTATATTATATATATTTTTAAAATCACTCCGTGTAGGGTGGGAATTATCATCTAGTAATTTAATAAAAGAATTAAAAAAAATTATGGTCAGATGCTATTTGCTTGCACCGATTTTATAACCCGTGATTAGAGTGTTAATTTATGATAAACTAAACGTTGTTCATGTGATTTTTTTAAAACATACTACATGATATTATACATCATGCCAACACCTACTCATGTTGTCATCATAATGTCTGGCTGCTCGACCATTCAACATCTTCCATGCATTTTATATGTATATATGAGTATATAAACACATCATTGCTTATGCTATTACAAAAAAAACACATTATTGCTTTGACTAAAAATGTGCGACATAGAACGGTGGTTATAACTTCTTTAAAAAAAATGGTGGTTATAACTTTCTTGATTAATATTAAATTTGCTAAATTAGGTTTCTCGGGTAATGAAAATCTCACTAACCCATTTACGGGATTCAAAATAACGTCTATGCAAATGGTACTCCCATCCTATCTATCAACTTGAATTAATAATATCCATTACTATAAACTCAATAAAACCAGACCACGTCAGTACTTTGTTGCCGTCAATCATGTGACTAATTAATTATCTCGTCATTTAAATTTGTAAAATGAACCTTTAAAGAGTATATAATAGGATGAAAAGTTGACTTTGGTAGTATTCTGGAATTTCTTAACACGTGACTCTATAGTCATCAGTGACGTCATATAGATTCATAATAGTCATTAATATCAAGATTATTTTTACCTTCCGGAATAAAATAAAAGATCGGAATCAAAGCTTCTAGATATCATAAAAAAGGGAAAAATCAGATCGCCTCACGGTCATTAATGATTCATGAATTTCATAGGACATTTCTGCTGTCGTACTGCAGACATTAATGTAATTAAAAAAAATCCGGACCACACAGTTCATCATTGCAGGTTGTTTTTGTGTTAACTTTGCTTAAAATTCATTATTGTATTCATCTGTTCTTCTAAAAACAATAAGCTTTAGACCAAAAAATTTTTTTTGACCAAAGAAAAAACAAGAAGCTGTGATTTTATTTTATTTTTGTAATGAAGAAAGCTGTTATAGTGTTATTAGATTAAAAAAACATGTAAAAAGATGGGTATATTTTTTGTTTTAATTTTTTTTTACAAATTTAATTTTTATATTTGTGTTTTTTAATTATATGTCAATAATGTAACTGCATAAATTAATTACATGTAAATTAATTACATGAAGTAACATGTTATATTCATCAATTAAAAGGTTGAAATTATTAAATAGCATAAAAAATAGTTTGGGCTGAATTCAGTTCAAAACAAAAAAAAATTGGACTCAATATTGACAAAAGGGGAAAACGTAACCAATTGTAAATGGTCCGAAAATTTTGGAAAGGAGATTACATATTGATTAATAAGTTGGTTACAATTGTAAAATATTTGATTTATTTTTTAAGTTGGACACAACATTAATCAATTGATAATGATGCTGTTTTAATAGTATTGATAAATTTAAGTGTTTATAAAAGGAATTGTGGCAGAAGCTTTAAATTAAATAAAATTTTGGCGTTCACTTGAAATGCCCTTTTTTTTTTTTTTTTTGGTAAAATTGAAATGCCCTGTTAGATCCATAGAGTAGAGCATCGGAGAAAATAACAATGATGATACATCAAACCCAACAAGAAAATGGAGCTGCTTCTCTAGTAACTGACAGTGGAAAGCCAACTGGACATCTGAAATCAGTAAGAATATTACGAACATGTAGCCTTTTTTTTTGATGTAAGTGAAACAATACTTAAGAATTATGTTGGATATATTTTCTACATTTACGAAACTTTATACATGAATGGATCGTCAATCAGATACGACAAAATATAAATTCGTGCATAAACACATTCGAAACAATAAGAACTTGTATTGTGAGGCTGGTTTATTTTTCCTCTTGTGATAACGTAACATGTTGATACTTTTGTTAAGAAAATGTAGTGACGCTTACTCGTTATACAGGGGCTATCACTCAATAAAGAGGTCTGATAGGCTCTCAGAATTCATAATATTCTTATTCTGAATATAGCTATCTTGGTTTATATTTCTCACAAATAATGTAACTATTAGATTGTAGTTATTTAGGGATGTCAAAAATGAGCTGCAAGCTATCGTAATACATTCATGGGATAGTAAGCAGTTTTACATAGTTACAAAATGTACTACTATTCACTGGTGAAGTTTGAGAGCTTGATGGTTTTAGTAAGCAGTTTAAAATAGTTAATTTACCAATTTAAAAGTTAATATACCAACCTGGAATTAAAACTACACTTGAATAACGTGTTAGACATTTGAAGTTTTAAATCTTCTATAATATTATTTAGTTAGTTTTAGGTTTTCACTGTATGTCACATTTAGAGTAAAAAATAAAGGGAAAAAATTAATTACTTTTATTTATTTCGAAAGTTTACCAATCATGTAAACGAAATTCTCATAGATTTACTCTATTTTACTCTTTTCTCATTTTTACTTTTCCTCACAAATTCACATTTTTATTTTCTCTCAATATTTACTCCAGATTTTTCAATCACATGACTCTCAACGTTTTAAAGATGTTATGGGGTTCATTCCAATGGTTACATTTTATATTTCATTGGTTAGCTTAGTGGATAGTTTTCCACTCTGACGTTCATTAGATACAGTTGGATCTTTTAACTAATCTTACTCTTGATTTTTTTCAAAAGACAAAGGAATAACAATAATAAGGTTGCTGTATCACCTTGTCTCATTATCTTGAAAATGAAATTCACATACTTAACAAAAAAAGAAGGTTATAGATATCTTACACTTACTTACCTTATACATAGTACCAAGAAAATCAAATTAGAATGCGTCACAAGTTCCTTAGAGCTACGTAAGCTAGAAACCTATAAAGAAGCAACATAAGGGTAAGAGCCAAAACATCCCACATCATGTTCCCTAACCTCAAATTCTTAATCCCTTCATAATCCATAACGCTACAATGCAACCCTGGTCCACATTCATAAACCTCATCCCATGTGTATTGAACTCCGACAAGAAGCTTATAGCAATAATGGCTAAAAGAAATATACTTCAACCACGCGATGAATCCCGGTATATGTTGGATATAGTATCCTCCAGCTAGTAAGAACACAAGCATTAACACAGAAGATAATGTCGCTGCTTTTTTCGCATCCATCAAGATTGCTCCCAAAGCTAACCCTACGCCTTGAGACACTAGAACACTGTAGAGAACGATCATAAGGGTCATGATGAATGTGGTTAAAGATGACTTGAGACCTCCCATCCAATATGTGATCGTGACAAAGATCGTTGGAAGAATGAGTTCCATTGGTAAATCGCCGACTGTTCTTGCTATGTAGTAAGAGGAGAGTCTGTAGATTCCTGAGGACCGCTCTTTAATGAGCATTGGACGTTCTTGAGGAAATGTAAAAATAGCGTTGAAGAGAGGAAGGAATCCCCAGAATATCGAGAAGAAGAATAATAGACCCACCTATTTTAATGAACAAGAATAATACATAAGTTTTGACGACGATGTCCAGTTTTCGTTAAAAGACTATTTACAACATATCAATATATAAATGATGTTTTCTTGAAATCATTTTGTTTTAAGAAGTTGAAATATTTTTAGGTTATTTTAAGTTTATAAGCAATGATAAACTGAAAGTTTGTTGTTGTACTGAATATATTATCCATCATTTTATAGTTAAGCAAAAATAGCTATTCCTCATTTTTTATATGAAAACAGAAAAAGTAGTAACATCATTTTAAAATCATGATCACCTAAACTCAAAATACCAAAACATATCATTTTTCATATCATGTTTGTATTTGTAATTTGAAAAGAGATTTATGGGTTAACAAGTTATGTCAACTACTTCAATATATATATACATGAAAAAAGGAGAATCGAAATTTTAATATCACTGTCTACTATTTTACCTGATCTTGTATATGAGCAACGCGAGAATGCCACCATAAGAGGCCAGAAAGTAAAGAAACCGACATGACCATAAATATTCTAAGTCCTGAAAATGATTCGTGACTTCTCTCCTTTAATCCCCGCTTCAGTAAAACTGAGAATTGCATCCACCAACTCGTTGGCCATCGATCTATATGTGAACCCAAAAATGACACATCGTTACTACAACTGTAACCAACAAAAAAGTATTGAAGTGCTATGCTATAAAACGTTAATGACCTTACTTGTTAATCTTGTCTTTGATCTTGACATATTGACCGTTTGATCTTGTGGAAATGCTCTAGAAAATTCTTCTTTCAAAGGTGGATACAAGTTCTTTTTGTAAGCCGATATTAACGACTGTTTCACTGAGTTTTGTTCTTCTAGCCGATCAAGTTTCCCATTTATTTCGACTTGCTCATATTGCTTTGTATCCGAAGTAATTCCTGCAAAATATATCATATATCTATTAAAATATATAGTCAAAAGTAACATAGAACAAGTATTTTTCAAAAAAAAAAACATAAAACAAGTATCTGTCAAAAGCATGATATAAACACATGATTTATCCAACTATTACCAAACTTTTATTTCTCTCTTCTCAGAAATTTAAATTAAAAAGAACAGAGCTTGTAATAAATAGCCAAAGAAAGGGATTAAAACTGTCTTTTGTTGCATATCTCATGATGCGCGGACAAAAATTAAAGAGAAGAAAGTTTTTAACTTTACACCCGAATTTAGCTTTTTATTTTTAAAATGAAACTGAAAAATAATATTAAAGTTCGAATATATTATGTACCTACCGTTAGCAAGATCAAGCACGAAATCAGCCGGGTTAACGAAGCTGGATCCGGGTTGAAACCCAATTGAACCAAAATACTCCATGACCCGACCCGAATCCCCACTATAAATCGGACTTCCATCCGACAAAACCAACACTTTATCGAACATCCGATAAAGCCTACTCGACGGCTGATGAATGGTGGTCACTACTGTCCTACCTCCACGCGCCAGCGATCTCAACGTTGCGACTATACGCGCCGCCGTGGTCGAATCAAGCCCCGACGTTGGCTCATCAAGAAGTAACAAACTCGGATTCACGAGCAGTTCTTGACCGATGCTAACCCGTTTTCTTTCCCCACCCGAAATCCCTCGGATCAACCCGCCTCCGATCACGCTGTTACAACACCGGGTCAACCCAAGATCCGAAATAACCGACTCCGCCTGCTGGATTTTTTCTTTCCGGGTCAGTTCTTTAGGTAAACGGAGCAAAGCTGTGTACGTTAGCGTCTCCATCACCGTTAAGTGTGGGTAGAGAACGTCGTCTTGTGTAACGAATCCCGTTCTCCGTTTCACGGAGCTTGTAAACGGAGCTCCGTTATAACTAACGGTTCCTGAAAGCTTCCCTTGTAAACGTCCGGCTAACGCCGTTACTAGCGTTGTTTTGCCGCTCCCTGATGGACCTAGCATTGCTAGTAGCTCACCTGGTTTGACTATACCGCTTACTCCGTTAAGAATTAACCGGTTCTGTTTTGGTTCTTGTGAACCGAACCAATAGCTTCCTTTCCCGCTTTGTATTTTAATTGTGTACGTTAACTCCTCAAACTGAATTTACGTACACAAATCATATAAATAATTATTTTTTTAATACGTAAATGAAAGAAAAATAAATAGATTGTATAGAAATTTAACGACCTTGAGAATTATAGGACGTAAAGATTGTCGTAGAACAGAAGATTGGCATGATTGGTGACTCGGACCGTCGTCGTCAAGGCATGGGATTACATGACTTGGAGAACTAAACCAGGTTTCTTGAACCGGGATGGTTTCGTTTCGGCTTTCCCCCGGTATTATCGGAAAGATAGATTCTTGCTCATTAGGAGGCATCATCTAGAGGGAGATCACACAGAGAAAATAGAGAGAAATATTTGGTGTGTATAGATGAGAAGTTCACATGTAATGTGATGTGTTTATAAAGGAAAATAAGTGGGGACTATTATGGGAAAATTAAGTTGGAGAGAGTATATACTTTAACTATAGCGTAATTAATTACTCTCCACTTATTAAAAAGATATATAATGTCAACTTAATGCACACAAACTGATAAATATTCTTTCAATGTGTAGTATGTATGTGATATACAATGCAATATTTGTCGTTAAAGTTACATACCCTAGCTAATTTATTAGTTTTCCAAAGAAAACCTATGTTATATGTATATACCATGTTATATAAACTGAATAAGCTATATAAGCCCGGTTCAAGAAAATCATTTTATGCAGATTATCAATGTTCTTTATCAAATTCAAACCAGATATGCAATTAAAATATTTAACATTAGTCGGCATGATATTCAGTAAACGTCCTGCTATTGCAAATAAGAATATCAGTCTGCATGAAAACTTGTTAACACGTAAAACCCGATGAAGACAATACAGTTAGTGCGGTAATGGAATTGGCAAAATCAGTAAGCAAGAGACAAAAGTCATATTTTCTTTAACACGCAGCATGTTTCGGACGTCATAGCATGGAGGAAAAATAATTATTTCTTGAAAGTGACAAAAGCAAAGCATTTTCTTTGTTTCCGGCCGGTCCAGATTATGTAAATCATAGATGATAATAAGTAAACTGAACAAGGACTCAAATCCACCGATGAATCGAGTTTGATTAGTTTTGAATTTATTGATTAGGGGTGTTATTTAATTAGTAATTAAAAGTCAAATATGAATGTTTTGTAATCCATCAAATTTTAAAATAGTTTAACTCGATGAATTTTAAAATCTCTGCAGTATGCATTAGATTTTGAGTTCAATCATTTATTCATGAGACTCCATAAAAAATGATTTGAAATTAATCCAAAATACACTGAATTTTAAAATCTTTAAAAATTAAATAACATTGGATTTAAATCATTCATTGAATAACAGTAGATTTTAAAATAGAATTTATAACATCATTCGAATAACAGTTGATTACATTTAGATTTAAATTCTATTAAAATACATGGTTAAATAACACCTTAAAATTTAAGTTGTAGATTTTCTTACTTTAATTTTAGATTTTATTGTTGTAGAATTATCTCAAAATTTTAAAAGCAATCAACATAGAGATGTAGAAAAAAAAAATTAATTTCTATAATATATATATATATATATATATATATATATATATATATTAAATATTTTGGATCGTAAATATAGATTTGCTTATAAAATTTGATTGTTTTGATATTTTTGATTGCTGTACTGTAAGATATTTAAGCAGCGTAGAGCATTCACGGCCATTATCATTCACCGTCGATAATTAGTAGCTCTTTTTTGCCATTGGCAATAAATATTTATTTGTGTGATTCGATGAATTAAATTAAGAAACGTAGCTCCAATAAAAAGAAGAAATGAGCATTATTGTTTTACAAAAGTGGTTGGATTTGACACCAAAACAGAAAGCTAAGAACATTTCAGAACAAAGTTATGCCTCATTGCGACATATTTATTCTAGAGATTCCAATCAAAGACCAGCCTAACCAATACAGCTGTATGCATATACCAAAAATTTGAAAATTTTGTTTCTTTTCCAACTAAATCTTAATACAAAATTGAATTTTGCTCAATAAAAATGAAGCTCAAATTGAAAAATAAGAAAAAGAAGAATGGGCATCCAAAACAATTTAAATAACCAAAACAATTTAAATAACCAAACCAATAGCGTACAGTTTACAGATAAAATAAAAAGGAGTTTTTATGTTTATATATGTTCTTCTATTGTTTGCTCATAAAATGTGTGACATGGAGAATGTATTGAAAACCTCTTTACATTTTTTAAGTTCTTTTATATGATTGAAAAAAAAACACTTCATTGTTATAGCATTTTGCCATTTTCATTAGCAGTTTACCATCGTTTTATCATATATTTCATATTTCACTATCCAAATACGTGCTTCCAAGTCAGTGTGTAAAAAAGATCATATCACTAAAAATTAAAATTTTAGAGAATCATTAATATAATAATTCGTTCTTTGCATAAATTACGAAGAAATAATTCATAACATATCATTTGATTCCTTCAAAATTTTAATTGATATATAATAAAAAATATTAATCAGTAATTAACTTTGTATTATTTTACAGAAATATTAATTAATCGACCAACTAGTAATATAAATTTATATATAATTTTAGTATGTAAGCTTTCGACTTACGCATTCATGAACAAGAAATAATGATAGAGTTTCTAAAAATCGATCTTCGATCCAACAGTTGGTAGGCGAATTGGCAAAATAAACTAAATTTGCAAAGTAATCAGACAATTATATATATATATATATATATATATATATATATATACCTACGAAAATAAAAGGAATTTATGCATCGAATTTTCAGAATGAGAGACGTGCACTCTGGTTGGATCTCATAAATAATAATACTCAGTTTGCTTTTCACGGGGTTCCCTGGATCATCATGGGCGATTTTAATGAGACACTCTCTTCATCGGAGCACTCCACAGGCCTTAACCCTCGAAGTCAGAGTGAAATGAGGGATTTCCAATCTGCTGTCACGACCTGCAACCTCACAGATTTGGCATCCTTGGGATCAGAGTTCACATGGACAAATAGTCAACCGGATAATCCCATTGCAAAGAAGCTAGACAGAGTCCTTGTTAATGATGTCTGTTTTTCGCAATATTCTCAGTCTTATGCGCAGTTTGAAGCATCCGGTGTCTCAGATCATGTGCGATGCAGAGTTCTTCTGGAAACGCCGACTATGGGTAAGAAGCGGCCGTTTAAATTCTTCAACTTCCTGGCGGACCACCCTGACTTCGCCACGATCGTTGCTGAATCTTGGAACTCAGTAGAGCCCTTATACCATTCAAGATCTGCTCTGTTCTTATTCCATCGCAAACTGAAGCAATTAAAACCTGCAATCAGACTGCTAAATAAAACTCGCTTTGGGAATATACCTCTAAGAACAAAAGAGGCTTTCCAAAACCTTTGTGATATGCAAGAACAAGCACTCTCAGCCCCAACCACTACCTCTTTCAATAGTGTTGCAGAAGCAATGGAGATATGGAACCATTGGGCAAGCATTGAAGAGCGTTTCTATTTACAGAAATCTCGCATCACTTGGCTCAGATATGGGGATCAGAACACTACTTTTTTTCCACAAAATAGTACAAACCCGTACATCCTTCAACGCCATCAGGAAGCTGATATTGCAAACTGGAGAAATCATCACAGACCCGACTGCAATCAAGACAGCAGCAGCAACGTATTTTGCAAGTTTTCTTGGCCCACCAGCAAGTCCAGAACCTACTGAGACGCTCATCGATTTGCCAAACCTCCTGGAATACCGTTGCCCTGACCATACTGCAGCTCTGCTGATCCATCCTATCTCCGAGGCAGAGATAAAGAATGTTCTATTCTCCATGCCTTCCAACAAATCCCCTGGACCAGATGGTTATCCGGCAGAGTTCTATCGCGCAGCCTGGCCTATCATCAGTCGCGATTTTACAGTTGCCGTCCAGTCTTTCTTCTTATACGGGTTTCTTCCGAAGGGAGTTAATGCCACAACCTTGGCACTCATACCTAAAGTGCAGGGTGCTGAAACACTAAAAAACTTTAGACCAATATCCTGCTGCAACATCCTCTACAAAGTGATCTCCAAGGTTCTAGCAAACCGTATCAAAGTATTGCTTCCTGAGCTGATTGAACCGAACCAATGTGCATTTGTTAAGGGGCGTCTTCTTCTAGAGAACGTTCTACTAGCCACTGAGCTAGTTAAGAACTATCATAAAGACTCTATCAGCCCTCGCAGTGTTCTGAAACTTGACATCTCCAAAGCTTTTGACTCGGTTAAATGGTCATTCATCCTGGACACTTTGCGAGCCATGAATATTCCAGATCAATTCGTGCATTGGATTCACATCTGCCTTTCTACTGCTGCATTTTCTGTATCGGTAAATGGTGAACTTGAGGGTTTTTTTCCAAGTACTAGAGGTTTAAGGCAAGGCTGTGCTCTCTCCCCCTACCTCTTTGTCATAGCCATAAACGTCCTGTCTCGCCTTTTAAATAGAGAGGCCATGGCAGGAAGAATTGGGTTCCATCCTACTTGCTCTGCGGTAAACCTGACTCACTTAAGTTTTGCGGACGACATTATGGTTTTCACTGATGGAGATCCAGCTTCTCTCCATGGTATCTTTAACACTCTTGACGAGTTTGCAGCAATTTCTGGGCTTCTAATAAACCCTGCGAAGTCTTCTATTTTTATGGCAGGAAGAATCACTCCGGAGTTTCAAACAGAGGTTACTCGTTTAGGCATCCCAGTTGACACGCTCCCAGTTCGCTACCTTGGCCTCCCTCTTACCACGAAATCGATGACTCGAACAGATTACGAGCCTCTTATTGACAAGATCAGATCAAGGTTCCTGTCCTGGTCTAGTCGAGCTCTATCTTATGCAGGGCGTCTCCAACTCATCAACTCTGTCATTGTTAGCATCACCAATTTCTGGTGCTCTGTTTTCCGCTTGCCTAAGAACTGTCTTGAAACAATAGAGAGTATGTGTAGTGCCTTCCTCTGGTCTGGCTCACCACACTCAAACACAAGGGCTAAAGTTTCTTGGTTGGATGTATGCAAGCCCAAATCTGAAGGGGGGTTAGGGATCAGACGAATGGCTGATTCTTCACGGGTCTTTGCTCTCAGTTTAATATGGCGTCTACTTACGAACTCAGGCTCTTTGTGGGTCGCTTGGACTAAACAGAATCTTCTGCGTCAGCGATGCTTTTGGGACGTCACCGATACAGGTTCTGGCTCGTGGATTTGGCGAAAGCTTCTCAAGCTTCGGCAACAAGCAGCTCCATTTCTACGGTCTGAAATCGGCAATGGGAGGACAACTTTATTCTGGTTTGACAATTGGTTAAACATGGGGAAACTGCTCGATGTGGCAGGGGACTCTGGTACACAGCTCCTCGGTATTACTCGCTATGCAACTGTTGCTGATGCAGCCACGTCTGGACAATGGAGCATTAGACGATGCCGCAGCTATCACCTACGGGCGATGATAGCTCGTATCCATGAGGCTCCAGCTCCGGTAGTGGATGCAGAAAGCGACAGGCTGCTATGGCGACATGGGGAGGACGACTACAAGGCCTGGTTTTCTACATCTAGAACTTGGGACCAGATACGAGTGAGCAGTCCTGCAGTGACTTGGAGCGAGTTAGTTTGGTTTCCACAAGCTATTCCTCGATGCTCCTTCATTGCGTGGCTCGCGGTTAGGAATCGTCTCTCTACAGGTGACCGCACCCAAGCTTGGGGAGAGCACCAACACTGTCGCCTCTGTGGTGAGCCACAGGAAACGCGAGATCACCTGTTCTTCGCATGTCCGTATACATATACTGTATGGACAGAGACGATAGGATCACTGTTGCCAAGACCAAACCCAGACTGGAATATCACTATCACGATGCTCCTCTCTCGCCGACGAACCGCCGCTGTAACTTGCCTCCTACGTCTCTCCTTCCAAACTGTGCTCCACAGTGTTTGGAGAGAACGAAACAGTCGCAAACACAACAGCCTCTTCCGCTCTGCCCACGAACTTACCCGACAGATAGATAAGATGATTCGGAACAGAGTCTCGTCCCTGCGCAGTAAAAACGCGGCATTCTATAGCACTGTGATGATGGAGTGGATGGGAAGAACCACGTAGTCTATCAATTATTAGTTTTCTTCTAAGCTAATGCCTCTACCTATTTTTCCAAACTCTCCCGTATTGTAAACAATTTTTTTCTTTTGTTGACAAATAAATTTAACATTTCAACAAAAAAAAAATAAAAGGAATATTGGATATATGTGAAAAGGGACTAAATAATATTCGATGATGATGGGGGCAAAGGTTTATTATGACACGCACACATGTATATTATGGAGTAAAAGCTATTGGCAATTGTATTCAAGGATCAAGATAAATATGATTTACGAAAATGTACACTTATACTAACTTTATACATATGCAAGCAAAATGAATGAATGTTTATCTTCTTCTTTTTTCGTTAAACGTGAAATATGAGAACGAGAAAACTCCTTTTTGAGTGTCAGAACCATTTCATTTCCTAAACCACACTGACATATATGTATACAGTATACATGTACATACATAGTATGCAGATAAAATTTATTGGTGTCATTTATATCATCGCCGGTGTTCATTCAAAGTATACTGCGTTGTCACATATATAAATCGTACGTAACGTGAATTAACAGATCAACATACAGTTTAAGTTTTTGGTATACAGTATTTTTCAATATTTTTGTCTAAAGTTTCTCTATGTAGATGTTTACTTATTTCATGCTGTCACACTTTACCATATATATATATTACATTCATCAAAAGCAGAAAATGTATATATTATTTTGCTGTCGTTTCAAGCATACATGCACATGCATGATACATTATTAGATAGGAGAATCAGAGGTTTGGATTTAGATTTTTTTTTTTTAAGATTTTACTATTAAAATGCAAGATAAAGAAAATATTTTACAGAATTTTAACTCAGTAGACCAAGTGGCCTTATCTAAAAAGATACAAATTTGAATCAGTGATCAGTTGGATGAGTAATAAGGTAGAAAACCATAACTGGAGCAGAAAAGAGGAGAATTTTGGTGTGTCATTCCTTAGGCTGGAGATCTTGTTTTTGACCATTAGCTTAATTCGAGCTAAGAGAGCCTATGATGAAGTGAATTGAGCATTGTGTAATTGATTGTTCCTTTCAGTCCATAGTATATAAAGCGCCGCTGCCAGCAAAGAAGGAGCAAAGTCTTACGAACCTTATTTGAAGTGTGGGTCTTTAGTTGTGGCAGAATGGCAGTCCACTGTCTAGAAGATGTGAAGTTGCATTTTGCTGCTATGATTTCCAAATGTCCCAAGCGAAGTTGCATTCAAAGAAAAAGTGAGCAATTGACTCATCTGCCAAATTGAAGATTAGACAACGAGGGCCTGTTTGGAATCCCCAACTGAGAATTCTATCACAAGTTGGGCATCTGTTATTGACCATCAACCATACTAAGAACATATGTTTGGGTATACCGCCTGAGAACCACACCTCTTCGTGCCAGAGGACATCAGGGGAGGGAGGACGTAGTAGATATTATATCGTACCAGTGCTAAATCTCGATTGCCTCTGGTTTCCAGGCCACCATTCAAGTACATCACTATAATCATTAATGGTGAGGGCAGAGAGATATGAAATAACCTCTAGTTGCTGATCGGAGCGCGCATTTGGTAGAATCCAATCACCATTCTCCCAGAGTTCAGCGAGTGTAGCCCTGACGTGGACAGTGAATCGCATTGAACCAGTAGTACGGAGATAGTCTGAGAGCTTTCCATAAAGATACCAGTTTGATGACCAAAAGTAAGAGGTTTCTCCATTGTGAACATGCTTCCCGATCCAAGGATAGATAATTTCCCTAGAATCAAGTAGCTTATTCACTAGCCAAGAATGTTTCTGCCTCGTGTTGATCACCCAAAACATTTTGATATTCCCATCTAGAATTTTCTCTCGAAACCATGTAGACCATATTGAGGCCTGAGCAAAAAAAAAGTAACCAAATCATTTTTAGAGCACACGCCAAAGTCCAAGCTTCCATGTTTCTCAGACCAAGACCTCCTTCTTCCTTTGAATGAGAAAATGATTCCCATGAGACCTTTGCAGGTGCAGCAGCTGTGATGCCTCCTTTCCAGAGGAATTTAGCACATATAAAATCAACCTCCTAAATAACACTCTTAGGGATTATGAAGGAACTAGTCCAGAAGTTGGTGATTCCGGCCACCAATTGCAATCTGCCAGCATAAGTGAGTTTTTTTACGGTCCAAAAACGTAGTTTTGCTTTTATCGATTGTAGTAGAGGAGCACTGAGTTTGCAAAATTTTCTTTGTGTGCAGTGGGATCTCTAGGTTCCGAATTGGAAGCACCCCAAATGAGAGCCCAGTATGGTCCTTCAAATCATGCACCTCTGCATCAGACATCCCAGTCACGAAGAAAGAATTTTTTTGAATACTGATAGTCAGGTCCAATCTCTACTCGAAATCCTTCAACACACTTAGAATGGCCTGAACAGAAGAGAGAGAGAGAGAGCCGTGTGAGAAGGTAAGCAGATGATCAGCAAACGATAAATGGGTGAGCTTTGTTTTTCCACAGCGAGGGTGGTAATGAAACTGGCCCGAAGCTGCAGCTCTTTGAAGCACCATAGAGAGGCAATTCATTACCAAAACAAATAGGTAAGGGGAGAGGGGATTCCCTTGCCTAAGACCCCTCTTCCTTTTAAAGAACCCGTATGCAGAACCATTAAATGCAATATAGAACGAGAGAGTGCACACACAAGCTTCCAGCCAACGAATCGGATGTTGTAACTTTGCAGGCACGCGAAGAGGAACTTCCATCTCACTGTGTCGAATGCTTTTACGATATCTTTACAAAGTCTCTGGAATGTTGTAACTTCACAAACATTTTTGGATTTACAATCTGTACAACGATTATAATCTATTTCACCCTTGATTTTTTTTTGTGTTCCGTCTGAACAATAGTTATAACATTTTTACTATAATTTTGACCTAATCAGAATGTGTTATTAGTTAAGAAAAAAAATATTTACCATATTCTTATTTTGGATGCAGAGAGAGAGGTGTTTCCCCCAAAAGCTATAAACTCCACTTTGAATCTGATTCAATAAAGCATTTATTTTATTTTTATAATGAACTGCATGAGCTAAGACTATTCATCTAAAATGGAATAGAAGGGATCACATGAAAATTATTAATATACATCATAATGAATGCTCACCCGAAATTTTTAATCTCTCCACTGAGCTTGTCTGTTTCATTTGTTTTTCTGGCTATATGTTTCGTTGAATAGTGAAAATTCTTTCTTAATGAATTTCCTTGACGTTTTAATACTTTACATAGAAAAAAAAAATGGAATTTTGTTCGTGTTGTTGTGTGTGATTATTATAGGTGCTCTTTCGAACGTGGCACTTGCTAGTTCGATGATAGCGATTTTGGGTAAGATTGTGTCTTCTCTTTCTTTAAAGAAAAAAAGATAAGTCTTCGTTGAATCATATGTGCTCTAACCTTTGCTTGTTGTCTTTTTCACTAAAACAAAATGTTTTCCAAAAAACAAATATGCTTTCCTTTTCTCTGTTTTTTTTTCGGTTTTCAGTGCCCTAATATCATAAAAGTCCATTCGTGCAGGTATGCATTGATAATTGTTTTCCGAAAGTAGGAGCAATGAACTATAATTAATCTTGTTATTTTCATCCGAAAAAATTGTAGATCTGATAGCTTTATGCCAAACCATATCCTAAACACTAATTATTTGCTTAAGGGACATTTCAGTTAATTTTTTTGTTGTTTTGATGAAAATAAGCACACGATTATATATGCCTAAGTTTAAGATATTGATCGGAAATAGTAGATGTGGGTTGATTGACCTAAATGAAGAAGTGCTCTGGTATTTATACAGTCACGTACCTTTCCCATCTCAACCACAAACGGGTATATAAGGATAAAGTTTATTCGATAAACCAGGTTAAAGTGATAATATACCAATTTAATGTTTTCAACGCAATAATTATTTTACCATCTAAAACAATGATTTTTACCTTTGAACATCTTAAATTTTCAACAATATATTTTATATCAACCGTAGTGTCAGTTTTCGCAATTTGATTTTGATCATTTTGTTACTCTTTATCTATGTTTAATGGAATCGGAAGTGGGTACGTGGAATCATAATCGTATGGAAACATATAAACATTTTTTAAAAATATATAAGAATAGTTTTATATAATTCATTACTAAAAATTATATGATTCAAATTAAAATAAAATTCACTTATTCATTTTAAGAAGTTTATATCCTTTCAATTGATTTCATATTAAAATTGTGAAAAAACTAAAAATAGTTTAGAAAATATTATCCAATTAATCAAATCATTATGTTTAATATCTCACAATATGTTTGAACATATATGCAAGATATCTTATTAAAATATATTGTAAACAAAGATAATTTATATTGTTAGTTTAGTATTCGCATATTTTTATCATCTTTATTTAATACTATTAGTTTTAGATTTTATATATAATAACATTATTTATATTCTTACTTATTAGATTTCAAAACCGAAGAAAGATTTCAAAACAGAATAGTAAACTTTCAATGTGATTTTAAAGAGATTATTTTAGAAATAAGATTTCGAAAATGTCTACAACCTTCCGATCAAGATTCCGGTTCTGAAGCAGGAAGTGGCCGTCTGATGAAGTTGTCGTGCTACCTAGCTATGTATATTATATATGATTTACCCAGTTAAACTTAAAGTTTTGACAACCCTAAAGTTAGATAGTTTCAAGCCTCAAGCTGGTTTAACAAAATATTAATTCCTTTCTTTCATTAATGTTTACCTAATTATACATATTTTATTTTCGTTTCAAAGTATTATATATTCAGAAAATAATCCACCAAAGATAAAGTACCCTCTATTTTTCTAATATATTTTGGTGATTTTGTTGAAGAATGAAGTTCAGATTGATAGTTGGAAAATTAATGTACTAATATATAAAAGATTAGGTCAAATCATTTATCACCAATATTGTTAGTCAAAACTGTGACACTGCGATTCCTCAGATTTATCAAATTAACTAAACAAAACTCCAATATTGTTAGTCACAACATATTTATCAAATTAACTAAACAAAACTCCAATATTGTTAGTCAAAACTCAAAACTCAAAACTGTGACACTGCGACTATAAAATTATCCTACGACTGATTCGGACAATTATTCGCGACTTTAGTTTAGAAAGTATAAACTTGCAATTCAATTAACATAGACTGGACACATGTTTTTCATATGGCCAAATCTTTAATTTGATAAATTCCAAGAAATTTCTGATCTTTACGTGTCGGATTTTTGACGTTCAAATTATTGGTTGTCGAACGAGCATGTTTTTCTTATAAAGTTAAAAATACATCTGCTTATTGTCTTATATTTTTCTTTTTGTAAAAGGATTATTTTATATATTCTTATTAACATAAGGATAATCTTAACGTTTTCACACTCAACTAAGGGCCTGACTGGTTCAAACGCAGCGGTTGTAGTTGCGGGAGTTTGTGGATGCGGGCGGTTGCGGTTTCTAGCAGTTTTAAGAAATTTGTATGACTGGTACTGCGGTTAAAAATTGGTGCGTTTGCGGGTGATTTATGACTAGTTAACTACCAAATGCGGTAACAGTCAAATAATAAATTAACAATATTTACATTTAATATAATTATAAAAATATCAAAAATCATCAAATTATAATAAATATAAAACTTATATTTAGAAAGTTATAATTTTAAATTTTGAAAATTAATTGAAATTGTTTTATTATAAAATTTTATAATATTAATTAAAATATAATATATATATTTTAATATTTTCATAATTTCAATTTTAAATTTTTATTAAATATTTTTACTTTTGTATATATATTGTTTAAAAAAAAAGAAAAAAATTTTACCCTCCCGCAACCGCTAGCTGGAGCCAGCTTTTGAATTTATGAGATTCGGAGCGGTTTGAAGCGGTTTAGAGCGATTTGAGTGATTGTTGCAAACCGCCGACAACCGCTACCAACCGCAAAAGCTGCGTTTGCGGGTGGTAGCGGGAAAACCAGTCGCCCCCTAATTAGTCATTGAATATTTTAATCATTTACCAACTTTTATAATCAATCTAAAATGTAATTACTATTTCTATTAGCTAAATGAAAATTCTTAAAATAATTTGTACGAAATAAAAAAACTTAATCTTGATCTAAATTGTAGAGCAAATACTCCACAAATAGAGTTAGTCGACCAATCCTTATACCAAATGGTGGTAGTTTAGTGATAATTTTTTTTTAGATCAGCTTGTAACCATGTTGGTTATGTGTTTGATTTCCATTAGAAACTAAATTATTGATACTTAATTAGTATGGATAATATGGTGGACCACAACATACAATTGGTTCACTTTTTAACATTAGTCAAAAAATATTTTGAATTCGGATCAAACAATATAGTATGCTTCTGGGCTAGTTCAATTAGTAGGAATAAGTGTGTTTTTCACGGAGGCGGATCAATCAATTGGGCTTTAGCAAAAAAAAAAATTGTTGTTTCTCTTTAATACTCTAACAATGGTACATCTGTGTCACAAACAAAATGATTCGTATTCAGCATATAATTGTCTCTGAGGGGAAGTGATCCGCATGATCTGCATATATTAAATCTAATATTAACTGAAAAAAATATTAAGTGAAAATATTTTGAATTTCTGAATTTATAACATATGCTGGCCTATTCTTGGCGGAAATGCTACCATCAAATGTAAAAGAAAGAATTGACCTAGATTATTTTCTGCGAAAGCTAATATTTATAAGGGCAGGAAAAGATAAATATCACTCTTTTTTCTCTACATAATTTATTTAATATGAAATTTAATTTTATATAAAGTTTAGTGAATATCTAAAACGTGCTAAACGACCTCCAAGTTGATAGATCCGATATTATTATTGGCAGGTGGGTGGGGGAAAAGGGGGGCGGGGGTAAACATCATAAGAACTTGAATTTTTCTTACGACGACTTTAATTGGTGACTGAGTTATAGATAATTAAATTTGAATTAAAAGGATAACTAAAAAAATGTGACGGATAGTTTTTAAGTTTTTGAGTTAGTACTGTTTGGGTTATAATCTATTATACTTGAATTATAATTTTGAGTTATCTCTTTAGTAAAATTGATAAATCAGATGCTAATTCAGATCAGTGTCTCTGTTTTTTCTACTCGACTTAAGTTTATATGAACTAATTAAAATTATGGGAGGGGGAGGGGGAGGGGGAGGGGAGGGGGGGAGAGAGTGTAAACATCGTAAGAACTTAAGTGAATTTTTCTTACGACGACTTTAATTGGTGACTGAGTTATAAATGATTAAGTTTGAATTAAAAGGATAACTAAAAAAATGTGACCGATAGTTTTTGAGTTAGTACTGTTTGGGTTAACATCTATTATTCTTGAATTACAATTTTGAGTTATCTCTTTAGTAAAATTGATAAATCAGATGCTAATTCAGCATCAACAAAAATATCATGTGTGGTCTGTTAAGGTTTGAGTTACTATTTTTTTTGGTTTCAACTAACTAAAACACGTCCACTTTTAACTGTTTTTACCTTTTAAACATTTTTTTAGTTCATCACATATAGTTGTATACGTTTAACATCTAACTATATAAGTATTTTTTTAATTTTTAATTTTTAATTACTAATTCTGTTTGGTGATTATAATGTTATATACATAAAAATATATTTATGTATACGGGAGCCTTATACTATATGTAATTCATAGATTTAAATATATCTAGATAAATTTAAATTAATATATACTTATTTTATCTAATATTTTTATTACTTCTGTTATAGAAAGTTTTATTGTTATTTATATTTTTTCATTTGAATACAAACCATACATAAAAAATTACCAGTAAATTATTTTAACAAAAATAATAAATCATATTTACTGCAAACGCAATATATATATTATATACAGACACTCTATGTTATAATAAATATGTGGTTGCATATTTTTTTAGTTTTATTTAATTTAGTATATTATAATTTTCTTAAATAATACATACTACAAATTATATTTCAAAAATATTACCAGTCAATTATTTTGAAAACATAGTAACTCATTTTTTTACAACAAATTTATTACATAAATCTACAGTTTTTAACATATAATTTTTTTTGCGAATTACATCGGATTGTAACTTTTTCTAATTTAACGCTAATATTACATGTCACCCAATTGGAGCCGACAATTTTTTTCCCTTGGTAGTCAAAGTTTCTTCTTTTTGGTGTGTGCGTTTATTTTGCGATGGGCCAAAAAATGAGAAATGAGCACACAAAGCTATAACTTAGACCATCTCCAATGTATTTCTCTATTTTTACCTCTAAAATAGAGGAACTCTATAATAGAGATGGGTTTTACTCCAATGTATTTCTCTAAAATAGAGATCTCTATATATAGAGCAAAAATAGAGGAATGCTATTTCTTCCCCTATAATAGAGGAAAAAATAGCAATCTCTATGGAGAGGCAAAATAGAGATGGGTTGGAGTGATTTTGCCTCTAAATGCTATTATAGAGGTAGAAATAAAGGTGGGTTGGAGATGCTCTTACAAGTTATAATGGTTTTAAAACATTATATAATTTCCTTTTTGTATTTTCTACAAAAGAGCATGCATTGTTAAGTTTACATCTGATGTCAACATATATATATAACTCTTTTTTTCTACAAGTTTTGCATATATGTTCCTAAAAGTAAGGACTCCAAAGAAACTTATATGAATATTACGTTTGTGTACATATATATAGTATTGTTTTCCCCAACAACAGAAAATATAGTATTATATCACAGATCAGTGATACATCTGCAGGCTATTCCTTAATTTGAAGGCATGATAAATAAAATTTATACTCGTTTGAGAATATGAATATCACATCATCTAATACTGCCGTTGCTGAATATTTCTACTCCGGTTATCGATGCCCTGTGTGCGGGCTTTGTGGGTATGCACAAAGTGTAAATGCACCAGGTCCTTAATTTTTATTAAAACTTCTTTATTATTTTATGGCCTGAATTTTAAAATTACTATAGATAAAAAAAAGGTCTAATTTTAAAGTGATAAACAAACATAGCATGCAGAAAAATGTTTTATGGCACAGGGGCTCACCCATCTTGAGCCGGGCCTAAGATCATATGCTAAAAATAGAGCTTCACGATAGAAAAATATTGTTTTTCTTGGATAAAAATGTGAACTTCGTTACTATTGTTATGTAAGATTGATACATTATTACTTGTATCCCAATCTACTTAACCAAGCAAAAGGTATCAAAAAGATAATTAGGTGTAAAAGGTATTGATTACGTATTCCCTCGGCAAAAGACACTTCTGGCAAAAAAAAAAAAAAAAAAAAAAAAAAAAAAATCAAAGCCATCGGATAGGGAGGACACATTGTTTAACGATCTAAAACATCAGTATAGATACACATATTTTGACCAAAACCAAAAAAATGTAACACATGGATCTCTAAAATAATATTATTTTAATTATTTTTTATTTTGTAATTTTTTTTAGAAAAGACAAACTACTAGTTTAGAACAAATGTGACTTGGATCTCTCCTAAAATTTTGAAAGTCTATAAAAAAGTGCTCTTGAATCTCTCTCTCTTACTTACATTTATTTGTGAAAAACAATTACACTCATATACATATTTTGACATTCTAATATCACTCAAAAAAACATTCTACTTACCACACACTTTTGAGTTGCTTATTGTCCAATATACGTACACAATAAGATTGTTTGGAAACTTGAATAGTAGTTTTGATAAAATTTGTTTGGATATATGAATAAAAGTATCTATAAATTGTATTTCCATATTTCATTTAGTTTAACAATTTTATTAATTATATTACTTTAACAATAATTCACATCATTAATTATATTACCATAATAATAGTGCATAACTTTATTTATTAGTGAATCAATATTAACTTTGTGCCAATTATAAAATCAAAAATGTTAAATAACTGGGTTTTGCATATGATTAAACGTTTGATTTAGTTTGTTTTACTAAAACATTTTAATTTGAGTTTCAATCGGTGAAAAATTACGTAGCCAAAAACATAATTCAAATATATGTTTTTGTAAATAAAATAATAATTTAAATCAAAATAATAAAAATGTGCTACATTTACTGCCACTTAATTTTCACTCCATATATTTATTTTACTTAACAAAAAACTCTTTTTATTTCACTTATTTTAGCCAAACACATAAAATGGATTTTTTTATTAGTTTATAAAATCAAATGAAGATTATCTATCCATTTATGTACATGTTGTTCCTTCGGGTATCATTTTTTTTTTGAAACAAGGTCCCACTGAAATATTATAAATTTATGTGTGGGTTTTGGGTTGAGTCATTCTGGATATGGATAAATTCAGTTCTGATGTATATGAACTTAAAAATATCTAAATAACCAATGTATCTAAAACGGATTCGAATATTTATAACAAAATAGCCATATTACATGATTCGGTCCAGGTCTTTTGAATATCATTTGTTATATTATGATACATCTAAAATATATAACACTAATTATAAAAAATAAATATTGATGTATAAAATGTACAAACCAATATCCGCGCGGGTGGACGGATCAATATACCTTTAAAACACTTTTTTTTTCTTATTACTTTTTTATTTTGTAACTATCTCGTTGCTTCTTATTCTAACTAATCAGACTTTCTTAATTAATGATTTAAATTTTAAAATATAAATTGTGAAAGCACTTTCCCAGTTGTGCTCCCAAATCGCTAACCCTAATCCCACCAAAATCCCATTATCTTTCATTTCTATTCTACGCGACGAAGAACCTGAACCCTTGTCCCTAACCTTAATCATATGCTAAATATATCTTCTGTCTCCTCTCTCAATCGATTTTATGTATCCACTCCACTCTCTAAAATCTCCACCAACGAGAGCTTCTTTGACCTAGGCAGATTAAGCGACGAGTTCTTGATCTTTCATGAAACCGCAAAGCATACGATATGCCCGAATACGTTTGGACGGGCTTCGTTTTGGTTTAATCAACAAGCCATGCCGGTTCGAAACCTGACGGAGATATGTCCGAATACGTTTCAGTTAATGGGTTTGAGTTCTTGAACGGGTTCTGGATCTTGGATTGTCTTGTTGGTTAGTGATGGGATCTCATATACACCATCGTGGCACCCGACACACAAGAAGATGAAGAAGATAAAGAGGATGACGAGAGACAGAGAAAATCCAGGAGTATCAATTACATAGTGAGAAGCACAAGAATGGTTAACATATTCGCCGAGGAGTCATTCGTTTTTGTAAAAATCGATCCTTTAGTTCGGTATTAGGTTTGGCTATGGTGCTTGATGATTTGATCCATGAATATGGATGCTTGTTGTTAGTAAAACGATTCTCCTTCCTCCCAAATTTAATATTTTTGCACATGAGTTTCTTAAATGCTGCTTTGTTTGCCTTCTTCAATTACATGGAAGAGGTTCTGAATCCAAACTAGAAGGACCTCACTGGATTTCCCAGAAACGTGTAAGCTTAGCTAAGTCCATTTTCCAAAGTTGTAATCTTTTTGCGTTTCTTTATAATATTTAATTGATTTTTGTTGCTGGATCAGTTTTACTATCACAGTGGATCAGAAGCAAATCACTATCAAAAGGTCAATAGTTCTATAAACCAACAGCGATATAATTTCTAATTTCTCACACATCTATATAGATGCATTAATATTCTTACGGAATGAGACACTTTTTTCTCTTTTTTTACTTCATTAGACACATCTCACTCGAGGGACACTTCTTCTTCTCCCTTCCTATGTGTTTTGACTCATATACCCTTTTGCTTTGGTTAGTGATGAGTTAGTTTTATTATATAAAATTACTGCCAGCTTTGTGGGGACCAAAAGAGGAGCAACGTATTTCCTTAAAAGAGAGAGTGTATATACTTTGACCCTTTTTATATGTAGCAAAAGAGTATTTTATACTAAAAGTAATTTTTTAAATTTCCCAACATATTATATGTGTCATTATTTTATATCATACTGTATAAATAAATATATAAAAACATAAAATAAATTATTAAAAATTTTCTTTATATTTTGATATCCATATGTATATATATGTATTTTAATATTTATCAAAATTAAATTTAAATTACGTACTGTCTATTTTGATACTTGTGGACACACTTTTGTGGATACATTGTTGATGGACACATTTAAAATAGTCATGGACATGTATTTGTGGATAGCTTTTTGGTATTTTGTAGATACATTTTTGATGGATAAATTCAAAATATCCACTGAATGGCATAGACATTTAGTGTACAAAATTTTATGGACAAGATTTTATGGACAAAAATCTCAATCTTACAAATTTTATGTATAAAATTTTGTGGACAAGATTTTTGTGGACAAAGTTTGTAGACAAATCATACAAAGTTCAAAGAACCAGTCCCTGATTCGACGCCTTTAAAAGAGACCTTAACAAATTGATAGAAGCTTGTAAGACTTAATGACTGCTTCAAGCTGAGCCTGAAGATGTTCCAGCATGTAAAGTCCAAACATATTTAAAGCATATCCTAAATCCAATTAACCAAACAAAGATAGCATGTTCAATAAACAGATGAAGCCATTTTATTAATCATGAGGAAGGGTTTATAATCAACAAGCAAGAGCTTACATCATCCGTAAAATCTCTAATAGACACATCAGAAAACATAATCACAAAACATAATAGGCACGAGAGCTTGTCATCGTCTTTTCCACAACGGAGGTGGGACCTGCTCGTCGTCGCGTCCTCTCCATACCGGATCTCGAATCTGTTGGCCGTCCTGTCGTCCTCTCCACAACGGAAGTCGGACCTGGTTGCCGTCGCGTTGTCCTGTCCATACCGGAGCTCTCGGATCTGCTCGTCAGCTCTCATGTCCACAAAATCTCAGAGATTCGATTCAATTGAAAAAGTACAACACAAACAATTAAAAAAAGAAAAAATATAAAAAAGGTTAGGGGTTTCAAGGAGAAAGGTATTGAAATCGGGCGACGGAGAATGAAGGAGAAAGGTGATGAGATATGAAGAGATAGATACGAGATTATACAGTCACAACCGCTGTGAGCCTTCTGGATTCATGGTGTTTTACAGAGAAATTGAAGACGAAGAAGAAAAGATTTAGCAGAATTATGGTTAGTAAACGAAGGGGCTGGGAAATTGGGAAAATTAGATCTGAATTTCAAAAAGTAAAGCCAAAAAGAGAATAAATGATGGTTTCCGAAAACTCAAAAATAAAGAAACTGATTTGTTGAACTATTTTTATGGAAAGTGACAGCTTAGTTAGTGAGGAGAGAGTTTAGTTAGTTTGAAGGCATGTAGGACATTACACAATAAAGAAGTGTGCCTCCAGCAACAAGTGTCTTTTTGTGTAAATTGAAAGACAAAAAGTATCTTAGAGAGTAAAAAATTCTCATGTATGCTATATGAGCAAGTTATGTAATGCACCTTCTTTCTGTCTCATTTAATTTACTATATACTCCCTCTATTACTTATAGATCAATTTGTTAGAAAAAAAATTGTTTTAAAAAGATACATTTTTTATATTTTCAAGACATTAATTAATGTAAAATTGTACTTTTCAAAAAATACAATTGTGTTTAATAAAATCTCATTAGTTAAAAGTTATTGGGAATAGTTTGTTAAGAAAAACAATGTATTAAAATTTTAATTTTAAATGTTTTTTAATAAGTGTGAAAAAAAACTATAACATGGATCTTCTAGAAACGGAGGGAGTACATTTTGTCCTACATTATATTAATACATGTTATCAATAACGTATTCTGAGTTGCTCAAAAAAAAAAATTCAATAACGTATTCTGCTAACTATATAATGTACTTTATATTATTTTACAGTAGTTTCACCCCACAGGAGGTAGGTGCGGATCTCTACCTAGTGAAATAGTAAAGTGAAGCATCCACTTACAATGCTATGGGCGTCATGCTACGACAGTACGATTAAACTGCAAATGCATTAGTTTTTCTTGACAACTGTGAATGCATATTTACACACTGACATTAGTGTCAATTAACTATTGACAAAAAGGTGTAGGATAGATTCTAGTGCATCTTCGGTCGGTACGGATGTTTCTCCACAAGTATAATTTACTACCCCAGTTGGATTTCCTTTATTCAGTTTACACGTAAGACCATCTCCAATGCTACACTATAATTTTCTTTATATTTCACTCTATTAATAGAGTTGGATTTGCTCTAATGGTTTACTCTATAATAGAGTTACTCTATAATAGAGTGAAATATAGAGTATTCTTGTTTTTTCATTCTATATTTGGAGTAAAAAAATAAGATTACTCTATATTTCACTCTATTATAGAGTAACTCTATTATAGAGTGAACCATTGGAGCAAATTCAACTCTATAATAGAGTTATTCTATTTTAGTGTAAATTATAGAGAAAAAAATAGAGTACCCTTGGAAATGCTCTAAACATACACACTACAAATAAATTGTTTTCATCCTTCATTAGTATTAATTAGGGTCCAAGATGACTACACATCATTATATTTCCTTACATATTCTGTGACTAAAAGAGGCGATGCAGAACAAGGCACTTTTAAAAGTACACAATTTTGTTGACGCTACACCATATTCAGAAAGTTTCATAAGTTCTTAGTAAGCTTTCCTAAACCAGTTATGATATCTGGATTATTTTTAATATTTTGAAATATTTATCATCATCTTTTCATTCAGATATATATAAATATTATTATTGTAGATTTGCTTTTTTACTTTTATTTATTCATATGGAAAGCATATATTAAACGGTTATAGTGCCTAATGGAGAATTCACAACGAAATCTCTCATTTAGCACAATTTATTGTTTTGCGCGTTAAGTGAAGGATCCAAGATAAACACAAAACATCTTTTTAAATAAAAAATAAAAAACCCTAGTGGAACATAATACCTTTGCTATTTGGTGTATTTTAAGTACAGTTGTAGTATTATATATTATTTATTTACATTCATTGAAAAAACCAATATATACTATAACTTCAATTATAAACTGAAGTTTAATTAAAATTTATTTTTAAGTTTATATTAAAGCTTATAACTATTATACTATTTCACCACCATATAATTATTTTTAAATCATCTAAAGTTAGAGATAGTTAATTTTGAAAGTTCAAATAATTATATATTTTTAAATTATATTATATTTATTAATAAATTTATTTACTGAAATTAATAATTAATTATTTTAGTTAAGAAAAATAAATAGTAACATAAATTTTTTGATATTTTTTTGATATTAATAAAATATTTTAGACATATTTTTATCTGTTTTTACTTTTCAAACCTATGTTTTGGATCGATAAGTTTGCTTGATCTACATTTTCACTACCAAATCCGCTTGATCTCTAATGCTTAATCCATTTTTCTCATTATTTGGAGTCTAAGGTTGTGACTGGTTAAAATTAGTAACTAAGAGTAAATAAAAATGTGAAATTACAAAGAAAAAAGGCGAAAAGACATAAGAGAGAAAATGTTACAGTAAATAATATAATTCTCTTCTAGATCCTAGAGTAGTTATTAACTTATAAGAGTGTATTTTTCTCTCTTTTACAGTAAATAAAGTAACTAGGTAAAATGAGAGTTTACTTGATTGATAAATTTTTGGCTAAATACGAAGTAACTAAAATTTGGATTAAACATTTATTTAAAAATACCATACAGTCAAAGCTTAAGAGGCTGTAAAAAACTTTTGGAAGACTACTAAATCACTCGATACCTTTTAAATGGTATAATTTTTAAAATATATTAAAATTTAACTATATTAAAATTTAATTATATAAATATATAATGGCGTTTAGAAACTCAACCATGTAAAGATGTTCTAATAAACAAGTAGCTTCTAGTTCCTTTCCAAAGCTTGATCAATTTTATAACGTACTCGTTGCTTCGCGAATTATAAACACATTCAGGCCCGTCCCTCCCTTAAGGCAGATGAAGCATTGGCTTCAGGCCACAAATATAAAAATGAAATATAGGCCACACTAACCAAAATATAGGCCACACTAACCAAAATTGTACGTTGCTTAAATGTTTTAGGAAGATAAGTTGGATTTTCTTGTCCCTAGTTCGAGCAATACCAAAACCATATCATACGCTTTTGTTATTAACAATTTTATATATAAGGGCCACATATTTTGACAGGCTTTAAGCCTCGTAAAGTTTTGGGACGGCACTGAACACATTGACAAATTTTTGTTTCAGTTTCCACCATCTATGGTTAACTAGTTTCCGTACGAAGATGAGT